>NW_006408708.1:462749-491784 GCF_000296735.1 Chrysochloris asiatica
AAAAAAAAAAAGTTTTGTGGCTTTCATTTTTATCTTCCTCATTCCCACTCTAAAGTCATGATTTTTTTTTTGTAGGTTATATTTTAAATTTAGAAGTTACTGTAGATATGCTAAGTTTCTAAGAAATAGGAAATTTTAACAGTATTTTAGTTATGATACATTAACTTAACAGGTGTTCTCAGCATTAGATTACTCTGGATCTTTTTCTTCGTATTTTGTCCAGTTCTCAACATTGCTTTCCTCTTTCTTTTATAATAGTATATAAATTTATCTTTTTCCCTTTGTCTAAATTCAGCCAGATGTGTATTTTATCCTTTGGGTTCTTAATGCTCAATGTGAACACTAGGTATAATGAATTCCCAATCTTTTCTCAATATTTTAATTTATTTGATACCACTCTGTGTATAAAGAGAGAAAAAATAATATTTTCCCACTTGATATATTTAATAAGATAAAAATCAATCCAGTGTGAAAATATCTTACTGCTCTAGTAATTCTCACAAAAGCTAGCCTCAGTAATAACAAAAATGGGAAGTTTGTGATGTTTGCTTATCTGGAGAAAGAATTCTTTTATCTAGAGGAAGAACACAGTATTGGCATGATTTCCTGCCAAAATCTGGTACGATGGCATGATAACTTGACATTGTTTCCTGCTTCTGAAGGAGTGATTAGATGTGAAGCCAAAGCTGGGAAATTGCTTTTCCGGAATGCACAGAAAATCATACTTTAAGCAGCTGTGCTGAGACTGATGACTAACTGTAAAGTGGGTCTACTATCAGAGGATTTAGTCTTGAAGATGCCTGTTGTGGCACTGTAGGATAAGCACTGGACTACAAGGTTGTTGAACCGCAAGGTCGGTGGTTCAAACTGACCAGCCACTCCTTGGTGCTATGAGTTGGAACCAACTCGACGGCACTTGGCAACAACAATTATTTTGCAAAGGTTAAAGATCTATTGTCGAGTTTAGTCACAAATAGAAGTGTGGACACTTGTGTGTGTGTGTGTGTGTATATATATATATATCAAGACTCATAGAAATAGCAATCAAGAAATCAAAGGACGCATTGCATTAGACAAATCTGCTGTAAAATACCTCTTTAAACTGTTCAAGAGCAAAGAAGTCACCTTGAGGACTAAGGTATGTGCCTGATTCAAGCGATTGTATTTTCAGTTTCCTCATATTCATGTGAAAGTTGGGCTATGAATAAAAAGACTGAAAAAGAATTGATACATATGAAGAATATTGAAAGTTCCATGGACTGGCAGAAGTACAAATGATTCTATATTGGAAGAAGTCAAGCAAGAATGCTCCTTAGAAGCCAGCTTGATGAGACTTCGTCTCTCATTCTTTGGACAAACTGTCAGAAGGGATCAGTTGCTGAAGAAGTACAGCATGCTTGGTAAAATGGAGTCGGTGACTCTCCACTATATGGATTGACACAATGTCAGCAGCACTGAGTTTAAACATAATCATTGGGAGGAGAGTACAGAAGTGGGGCAGTAATTGGTTCTGTTGTACATGCGGTCGATATGAGTTGGAATGGACTTGATGGACTGCAAGGTTGTTTGAACCACAAGGTCAGTGGTTGAAGCTTACCAGCTGCTTCTCGGAAACCCTATACAGGGTCTCTATGAGTCCAAACCGACTCCGTAGCACTTGACTACAAGAACAACACATTGGTTCTGTTGTGCTTAGGGTTGCTATGAGTTGGAATGGACTTTATGGCACCTAACACACATTTCCATTTTACGTAGGCTTTTGTAGATTTTGTTGCTGTTTTTAGGCGTCAGTGATTCACACTTCCCAGTCCTGTGCCATTCCCAAAATTGTATGAGCCCATAGCTGCAGCCACTTTGTCAGTCCATCTCCTAGAGGGTCTTCCTTTTCTTCACTTATGTTCTACTTTACCAAGTATGGTGACCTTCTCCAGGCACTGGCTCCTCCTGATTCCTGATAACATGTCCACAGTGCACGAGACAAAGTCTAAGGAGCACTCTGGCTGTACTTCTAAGACAGATTGGTTCATTTTTCTGGCATTTCATGGTATGTGCAATATTCTTAACCAACATCATAATTCAAATGTATGAAATTTTTTCCTGGTCCAGCTTATGCATGTGTATGGGTTGATTGAAAATACCATGACTTGTATCAGGCACCCCATAGTCCTGAAAGTGACATCTTTGCTCTCTAAGTAGGTATTTTGCAGTAGATTTGTCTAATGCCATGTTTGATTTCTTGATTCCTGCTTCCATCGGTGTTGATTGTATATCCAAGTAAATAATGTGTAGGTTTTACTGTACATTTAATGATGGGCTTGATTTTCCGTATTGTTTACTCTGCAGCAAACTCTCTAAATGTGACTGTTAACATCATCTAACTTTTGTATTGTGCATCGAGTTGATAATTGGCCGGACATTTTCTTTTTTCAGTGCTTCTAGATCAGTTTTTAGAAGCCAGCTGTTTCTGTAGTTTTTATAGTGAAGATTCCCCTCAAACCATTCAGTTAAAAGCATAAACCCATTTGTCACCTTTCTCCTATCCCTCATCCCATTCCACTAATAATGAATCATGGTAATATAATTCCTATGCTAGGGGTTACCAGCACCAGTAATTGATTCCATTTCAGAAATATGTCCAACTCTCTTTGGTTGGGTTCCCCTCCACCAACCTAAAAGCAGAACCTGAGACAAGGATTTGCATAAGGTTGTTTACTTTGGAAACAAATCCCAGGAAGCAAAAGTTGGGATTGGAGAGAATAAATCAGAGTTAAGGAAAACTTGTCTGTGTTATTGATTTGAGCACATTATTATGGATAAATGGAGTTCTGTTGTGGCACTGTGGGATAAGCACTGGACTGCAAGGTGGTGGTTCCAACCCACCAGTCTCACCTTGGAAACCCTATACAGGTCTTTAGTTGCAAAAGACTCAATGACACTTAGCAACAACAACAACATGGATAAATACAGCTCAATCCCTCTGAAATCTTCATGTCCAATAATGTCTTACAATTGTCCACCCAGGAGACTGTTAACTCATGGTACACAGAAGGGATTGCAATCATTATAATGATATGAAGTGTATGAATTACTGAATGTAGGACTAATGATCTATTCTGTAAACCTTCACTCAATTCACAATAAAAAGTTCAAAAGAAAAGCCTACTTCCAATTTCTCAGTTAAAAACCATGAACATCAACTCTCAGAAATACTTGAAGTTATCCTGTTCAACCATCCATAAGATGCACACTTATATTTACCTAATATCTGACTTAATATTTTATATTATAGAGCACAAAATATTACTTCTAGAAGCGTCTTGTTCTATTTGAACAGCTCTAATTAGGAGTCCTGGTGTGGCACAGTGGGTTAATTTACTGGACTGCAAAGTCTGTTTGAGCCACAGTGTCAGTGGTTCAAGCTTACTAGCCGGTCCTCAGAAACCCATACAAGGTTGCTATGGGTCAGAACCAAGTTGACAGCACTTAGCAACAAGGATTACTAAGAAGGTTTTGCTTGCATTGAAATCAGCCCTCTTATAACATCTACTACTGTTCATTCTCTCTTTCGTAGCTACACAGCAAACATACTCTCTTTGTCTTTTGTCCCCATGATACCAGCCTTTTAAATAGCTGAAGAAAGCCATCATATCCCCACGGAGTGTTCTTTAGGTTAAACCTTCCCAGTTTTCTCATGTAATGCGATTTCCATACTCTTAACCGCCCTGGGTTTTCATCACATAATTAATTTCATCTTAAAATGCTGCTCTCAGAATTTATTGTGGTTTTCCATATGTGGCGGTTTCAACTTGGGTAATGCCTAGTAGATGGTTTCTTCCCTTGATCTGGTTACTTAATTTTTTAATAATGCAGCTGAGGATTGGAGTTCCCTTTTTTACAAAAACAGCTGTGCTACTTCTTACTGTTGATGTTGAAGTACTGTTAAGCCGGGTTTCCAGCGTTCCTGCTAGTACAACTTAGGTTTATACTTAATTATAGGGCTCAACATTTATCTCTATTAAAATGCCATTTTGTTGCTATCCATGCAGTGTTAACATTGTTAAGATGTTTTTGAATACCAAGTCTCTCATCTAATTTCATGTGTAACGCTATAGGATAAACACTGGACTGTTAACCACAGAAAGGTTAGCAGTTCAAGTCCTCATGCCACTCTCAAAAACCCTATACAGGGTCACTGTTGAGTCGGAACCAACTCGATGATATAAAAAAACAACAGAATTAATAAGCATATTTTTAATTTCATCTAAGTGTTTAATTAGAGAAGAATATTGATACCAGACGATTCCTTGAGATAACAGCTCAGTATTTAATCCTCTTTTATAAGTGCATTTCAGTTAGTTGTGAACACCTGTAACTCACCTATTTCTCTCATACTTCTTTCATTGTATCCAAACCATTTTTGAGAGATGAAGATACATTTCCGTCTGAAACCAGGCTTATTAAAAAATATTTGACATTACATTTGAACTACAATAAGCAGTTCCCCCATACCCACTTTCCCCATGTTGTCATCTTAATCTGTTTAAAAATCCAAGGGAGGATTTTGGTTGGTTGCATACCAACCTTACTGTTTTGGGTTTTTACTCTTTGTTATTTGAAACTCTTTATGCATACTCCTGTGGTTCCTGAAAATGAGAGGAGGCTAAACTATAAAATGGCATTTGTTGTCACTTGGCCACCATTTCCAGTTGCTTGATCAAGTCAAACACATTGAGGTGAAATAGAAGTTAAAGGGTTCTACTTTCTGACTCTTGTGGAAGTTTTACCATCTCCCCTATGAGTTTGATCATCTTTGCTTCCATAAATGTTAAAAGAAAATGGAAAGATGAACATGGTTGTTGTTACTGATGCTTGTCTGTGCCTGAGGTCTCTTTGGGCTCTTTATCTAGCATTCCTAATGTTCTTGCAGGTAGTGATCTCTCATTCTACATTCAATCGTAGTTACATACATGTATACATTAGTACATGGTTTTGGTTTTGGTTTTCAATTTCAAGTGCTATGTAAAGTGTTTTCTTTTACACACTCCCTTTTTATGAGTTAGAGTCAAGAGAGGTAGAGTATTGAATTGTCTTCTTGGGATATTTTTGTCCGTCAGGTAGCTTGGTATCCTTATGTGTTCGAATTTTCTAAATTAAATGTGTATCATCTTGACCTGCTCAAATACCCAAGAACCCGTACACCTTGCCGGTGGTAAGAATTTAAGGTGGAGGGAGGGGATTTTCTAAAGATGACTCTTGCCTAGTACAGAAATG
The DNA here is from genome assembly GCF_000296735.1 of Chrysochloris asiatica. Classification (NCBI taxonomy): domain Eukaryota; kingdom Metazoa; phylum Chordata; class Mammalia; order Afrosoricida; family Chrysochloridae; genus Chrysochloris; species Chrysochloris asiatica. The sequence continues at coordinate 468,021 of NW_006408708.1, forward strand.
TCCATAGTCTAGACTGTGGTTAAACATGCCATACCTATAAAGTTAATTGATTTCTGAGGTATTGTGTTGACTGCAAGTAGAACAGATGTGTTGGTGCTGGCTGAATAGCTCATATATATATGTGAGGACTTCAAAAAGTTCATGGAAAAATGGAATGAAAAGAGATTGGAGTTTTTCCATGAAGTTTTTGAAGCTTCTTTGTAATGCTAAGTTTTAAGAGAGGAAGCGGTTTAACTGTGTGTGTGTGTTTTGTTTTTCATGTGCCACAGAGAAAAGTCTCTCCCATCTGTGGCACACTATTATAGGAATCTTATCATTTATATTCATAAACAGAATATGTTTGAGTTTTTCAGATTTAGCATTTGCTTGAGTATGCTCTGTTATGATTTTATACTGAATGTTGACTCTGTATAATTAATGTTTAGTTGACTTCAAAAGTAGCAATCATGCATATGTTTAATTCCTGTATCTATTTCAAGGCTCATGGTAGCTTTGTCACACTGAGATTGCTTCAGACATGCCATTACAGTCATGGCTCCGGTGAACTCATGCCTTGGTTTACACATATTGCCCCAATGTGACTCACACTCAAAAGTGTCTTGGTTTCGAAGAAAAACTGTCTAGTTCCCCTGATTACGTTCCAGAGTCTCTTAGAAAGCATGTGCCCTGACTGTGCAGTCATTGCTCTGACCTCTGGGCCTTCATTACTCACCTTTTCCTACTAAGAGAATCCAGAGTGATCTGTGTTGTTGGCTGCTGTTGTTACATGTTATTGAGTTGACAATGAAACACACCCTGGTCCTGTGCTATCTTTACCATTATGTTTAAGCCCATTGTTGTAGCCACTGTGTCAACCCATTGCTTTGGGGGGTCTTCCTCTTTTTCACTGACACTGTATCTTACCAAGCATGATGTCCTTCTCCAGGGATAGTCCCTCCTAATAACATGACCAAAGTACATGAGATGAAGTCTTGCCATCTTCCCTTGTAAGGAGCATTCAGGCTGTACTTCTTCCAAGACAGTCTTTCAATATTACTTTCAATATTCTTCACCAGTACCATAATTCAGGAGTCCTGGTGTGGCACTGTGGGCTAATGAATCAGACTGCAAAGTCGCTTGAACTGCAAAGTTGGTGGTTTAAGCTCACCAGCTGCTCCTTGGAAACACTATACAGGATCACTATGGGTCAGAATCTACTCGATGGCACTTAACAACAACAACCTAATTCAAATGCATCAACTCTTCTTTGGTCTTCCTTATTCATTGTCCAGCTTTCACATATATATTAGGTTATTGAAAAGACCATGTCTTAGGTCAGGTGCAGTTTAATCCTCAAATAACATCTTTGTTCTTTAATGCTTTAAAGAGATCTTGTGCAGCACATTTGCCCACTGCAATATGTTGTGTGATTTCTTGAGTGCTGCTTCCATGAGCATTGATTGTAGATTCAAGTAAAATGAAATCCTTGACAATTTAATTCTTTTCTCTGCTAATGTTGATGTTATTTACTGGTTCCGTTGTGAAAATTATTGTTTTCTTTACGTTGATTTGTAATCCATAGTAAGGTTGTATTCTTTGATCTTTATCAGTAAGTGCCTTGAGTTCTCTTCATTTTTAGTAAGGAAGGTTGTGTCATCTGCATACCAGTTTGTTAATGAGTGTTCCTTCAATCCAGATGCCTCACTCTTCTTCATGTAATCCGGTTTCTTGGTTTATTTGTTCATTTTACAGTTTGAGTGGAGTTCTGGTGTGGTGCTGTAGGATAAGCACTTGACCGAAACTCACAAGGTTGGTGGTTCAACCTCACCAGGCGCTCCTCAGAAACCCTATACAGGCTCACTGTGAATTTAGCACAACAACACCAAATTGAATCAGTCTGATGAAAGGATACAACACTAATGCATATCTTTCCTGATTTTAAAACATGCAGCATCAAAAACATAAATTAATTAATTTAAAAAAAATGCAGTATCCCCTTGTTCCATTTAAACAGCTGCCTCTTGGTCAATGTACAGATGCCACATGAGTGCAGTGAAGTGTTCTAGAACTCTTCACAATGTTATTTTGTTATGTTCCTTAAAGTCTGTTGTTTGTTATGTTCCTCAAAGTCTGTTGCATTTGTAGTCAATAAATACAAGTAAACTTCCTGGTATTCTTTGCTTTCAGCCAAGATCCATTTGAAGTTAACAGTAATTTTCCTTCTTCCATCCACTTTTGAATCTGGGCTTGAATATCTGGCAGCTCCCTCCCAGTCAATGCACTGCTGTCACCAATTTTGAGTAATGATATTGTTAAATAATTTCTGCATTCTGTACGGTTACCTTTCTTTGGGATGGGTATACATTTGGATCTCTTCCAGTTGGTTGATCCAGTAGCTAGCGGCCTTCCAGATTTCTGAACATAGATTACTGAGTGCTTCCAGTGCAGCATTAATTTGTTGAAATATTTTAAGTGGTATTCCATCAATTCCTGGAACCTTGTTTTTTGTTAATACCTTTAGTGAAGCTAGGACATCTTCCTTAAATACTATTGGTTCTTGACCATGTACTATCTCCTGAAATGGTAGAAAGCCAACTAAATCCTTTTGGTACAATGACTGTGTATTCCTTCCATCTTCTTTTGATGTTTCCTGCATCTTTCAGTATTTTGCCCATGTTATGTGCTGTTGAGTTGATTCTGACTCATACTGACCTTGTGTAAGGTGTTCAAAGAGCAGCTGGTGGGTTTAAACAACTGACCTTATGGTAGCAGTCCAGTTCTTATTGTGCACCTCCACAGAGGACTCCATTTTGTCCATAGAATCTTTCAGTAATGTAACTCAAGGCTTACATTGTTCTGTAGGCTTCAATTTGTTCTGTAGTTCTTTAAGCTGAAAAATACTTTTGGTTTTCCAATTCCAGGTCTCTGCACATTGCATTATAAACATTACTTTGTTTTCTTGAACTGCCCTTTGAAATGTTCTTTTCAGCTGTTTTCATTTCTTCCAATCATTTTAGCTATTTAAATTCAAGAGCACATTTCAAAGTGTCTTCTGACATCCATTTTGGTCTTTAATTTCTTTTAAACGACCTTTTGTTGTGGTGTTCAGTCATTTTTGTTCAGTGCATCAACTCTGTTCTTGAGATGGACTCTAAATTCAGGTAGGATATACTCAAGGTTGTATTTTGACTCTGCTTGAACTTGTTTTAATGTTCTTCAGCATTAGCCTGAAATTGCATATGAGCAATTGATGATCTGTCCCACAGTCAGTTTTGGCTTAGTTTTGGCTGATGATATTGAGCTTCTTCATTGTGTTTTCTCACAGATATAGTCCATTTGATTCCTTTGTATTCCATCTGGTGAGGTCCAGGTGCACACATTGTTTATGTTGTTGAAAAAGATATTTGCAGTGAAGAAGTCATTTATTGGTCTTGTAAAATTCTATCGTGCGATATCCAGCATTGTTGCTTTCACTAAGGCCATATTTTCCAGTAATCAATCCCCCTCCTCTTTGTTCACAACTTTTGCATTCCAATCACCAGTAATTTATAGGTGCATCTTAATTGCAAGTTTGATCAATTTCAAACTGCAGAAGTTGTTAGAATTCTTCAATTTCTATATCATTGGCCTTGTGGGGGTTGGTATGTAACTGTGTTCAATAGTTGTTTTAACTGGTGTTCCTGTAGGTGTATTGATATTATGCCATGACAGACAGCATCATACTTCAAGATAGATCTTGAAATGCTCTTTTTGACAATGAACATGATACCATTCTTGAATTTGTCATTCTTAGCATAGTACACCATATGGTTGTTTGATTCATAATGGCCAAAATCTGTCCATTTCATCTTACTAATACCTAAGGTATCAATCTGTATTTATATGTTCCATTTCATTTATGACAGCTTCCAATTTTCCTAGACTCATACTTCATACATTCCATTTTCTGATTATTAATGAACATTTGCAACTGTTTCTTCTAATTTTGAGTTATGCCCCACCAGCAACTGACAGTCCCAAAAACTTTGCTCCATCAACATCATTTTAAGGTTGACTCTACTTGGAGGAGGATGCTCTTCTAATACAGTTTTTGAGTGCCTTACTACCTGAGGGGTTATTCTTTGGCACTATATCAGAAAAGTTTGCAGTTATTCATAAGATTTTCAGTGGCTAATCACTAGAAAGACCTGGTGTGGCATTGTAGGACAAAGCACTGGACCGCAAGGTTGGTTTGAATTGCAGGGTTGTCAGTTCAAACTCACCAACGGCTCTTTGGAAACCCTGTATAGGGTAGCTATGAGTTGGAACCAACTTGACAACACTTAACAACAACATCCACAACAGTCTCCTATTCCTTTTTTCTAATCTGTTATTTTTTGGAAACTCCACTAAAACCTGTCCACCATAGGGGACCCTGTTTGTAGTCAAAACCGCTGTAGCATAGCTTTTAGCATCACAGCTACCTGCAAAGTACCACAATACAACAAAATGACAGATATTAGGGGAGAATGACTTGTAGAGCCAGGTAAATCCAGTGATCCTTGGAATATAGTTTGTCTTCTTGAAAGGAAATTTGATTGCGTACTCCCTTAGAAGGAAAAGATGTTTTTCACGGTTGAGGAACAACTTTCATCATTTTGGTAGCTTGAAAACATTTTTTTTTAAAAAACAACTTTCTTGCTGAAGTGTTCTATTTGAAACCACTGAAGTCTCCTTTGTAATATCTGTTGATTAATTGCAGTTTTGGAGTCTTGGTATAGCACTGTAGGATAAGCACTCCACCTCAAGGTTGCTTTGAACTGCAAGGTCTGTGGCTCAAATTCACCAGCCACTCCTCGGAAACCATATGCAGGGTCACTATAAGTCAGAACAGACTCAACAGCACACAACAACAATTGCAGTTTTAATACCCAATAAGGACCTTATAGGGAACCTATCAGTTTTTGTGGAAATCCTTGAGTAGTGCGAGTGATTAATGTCCTCTACTGCTAACTAAAATGTTGGAGGCTCAAGTCCACCCAGAGGTACCTCAGAAAAAAGTCCTAGCAATCTACTTCCCAAAAAATTCACCCATTGAAAACTCTATGGAGCTTAGTTCTCCTCTGGCATGGGGTTGCCATGAATCAGAAGCAACTTAACAGCAACGGACTTTTTTTCACAACATTGATACTGACTTTATTGTAGACTAGGCCTATTGTTGTTGTTGTTAAGTGCCATTAAGTCAATTCCGACCCATAGCAACCCTGTATAAGGGGCGGCTGGTGAGCTTGAGCCACCGACCTTGCGGTTCAAACCGGCATTGCATCCAGCACATTAACCCACAGCACCACACCAGGACTCCAGACCAGGCCTATAGCATGATCTTTTTTTTTTTTTTTTTTATTGAGTGATAGTTTAAAGTCCTGGGGTGTGGCGCTGTGGGTTAATGCACCAGACTGCAAAGCCATTTGAACTGCAAGGGTGGCAGTTCAAGCTCACCAGCTGCTCCTTGGAAACCCTATTCAGGGTCGCTATGGGTCGGAGTCGACTCGGTGGCACTTAACAACAACAACATATCAATTTTGTACTCATCCAATCATGTTTTGTTTCATTGCAATGATTCCAATCCTTTCCATGCACCATCTTTTAACAGTGCTTGCCTCTATTCCCTCTTTTCTTTCTTTTATTTTTTTGAAGTACACAAAACTCACAGAAAATATATATTCATTTGAACAATCAAAGGGCATGTTTTGCAAGTCATCCTCCTGCTTGCTGACACACAGCCTTTCCCTTTCCATGGGTCTAGAGTCCTCAGATGCTTTATCTCTCCATGCCCTCAACCTCTTCCTCTGTTTCTTATGTCGCTGCTTCTCTGGTTAGGATTCCACACTCTGTTCATGGTCTTCCTTCTTGATAGTCCTTGGGTCTTCTGTTCTGGAATGAAAGATTAACTACTCCCTGCTTTTTGTTACACATCTTCTACCTTTATAGTTGTGACAATCACAATTAGTCAAGGTAACAATTATTGAATCCAGAGATTCCTATCCCCATCCTCTTTCACCAGACCCATCTGGACAAGATGAAAACTGTTCACTGGGGATTCTGCCCTCCCCCTCTCACTTTGAAACTAAGCACACTCTTGAAAATTTGTAAGTCAGCCACTCTGTGCCTTTATAGTGTCCCCATTTTAGGTAGCCATTGTCTAAGTTGCCTGTCCCTATCAACGGTGTGTACTGAGGGGGATAGGCTTGATCCTTGACATGAATGAAGACTCCTTCCCTCTCAGTTGGTATTTTGAGCTCCTACATCTGTATGCAAAGGTCAAGTTCATCAAATTGTAGCAGTTTACACTTGCTTCCTGTATCAAACTTATTTATCTTCCCTCTAGGTGAGTTGCGAACCTTAAGGCAAGCAGTTCGAAACTACCAGCTGCTCCACGGGAGAAAGATGAGGCATTCTGCTCCCGTAAAGATTTACAGCCTCGGAAACCCTGTACAGGGTTGCTATGAGTCGGAAACGACTCAACGGCACTTAACAACAACAACAACAAGTTGAGTTCTGGGATTCCTGGAGTGGCGCTGTTGGTTAATGCGCTGGACTGCAAAGTTCACTTGGACCGGCAGGCCTGTGGTTCAAGTTCACCAGCTGCTCCTTGGAAACCCTATACAGGATCGCTATGGGTCAGAACCCAACTCGACGGCACTTAACAACAACAACAACATCAGTTGAGTTCTGATCATCAGGCCATCCAAGCTAGGTCAAATGGGTACTATCTTATTGCAAGTTTGGCCATTCTTACATGCCTCCCCCTACTTAAGATCAGCTGGTCGCTTCACTTCCAGCTGCAACTGAATTTTTTGTTTTGTTGGTTTTTTTAAAGTCCCACGGCATCTTGTTTTCTACAACTAATCTGTTGACTTTTCTGTCTATCTCACTAGATGTTGTTAAGTGCCATAGATTATTTCCGACTCATAGTGACCATGTGTAGAGTTTCTAAAGAGGAGCTGATGGTTTGAATTACTGACCTTATGGTTAGAAGTCCAGTGCTTATCTATAGTACCACACTGGGACGCCACTTAAACAGCAGAGAGGCCATGACGTGGTCATCTTAACTTAACTTGGTAGGTTCTGATGGAGAGAAAGAAAGGGAGCTGTGAATAAGCCCTATTGCTATCTGTTTCCCCTTTCAGAGCTATCTGCTCTAACATATGAAAGGTAGTAAATATTTTAAGAAGTGGCTTCCACAATTCAGTCAATATGACAAATCATTTAATTTCCCACTTACCTTATAGCAGGGTTTTCCAGCCACAGCACTATAGATATTTTGATTGCATGAGTCTTTGTTCTGGGGCATGTTTTGCAGTATCCATATTCTCTACCCACTAAATGCCAGCAGTGTTACCCCCATTTGTGACAACAAAATATTTTTAGACTCTGTCAAATGTGTGAGTAGGGGGAGTAGCCCTCAGTTGAGAACCACTGCGCTGCAAGAGAAAGTGTCAAATAATCAGAATTTGGAATCGAAAGGAAACTTCCACCTAGCTTGTTGTCTTCCTGGGTGGGCCCCACCCTATCTCCAACACACTGTATCATTTATACCTAAAGAACAAAATGTGAAAAAGAAATGTCACAAGTACATGAAATTATACTACATTGTGATTGTACGCTCATTTGTTTTTTAAGTCATTTTACGGATCATGATAGTGTGTTAGTTTACATGCAGCTCAAAATAAGGGAATCAAAGTGTGTAGAAATAGACCAGTGAGGATATAAAGATTTATATCACAGAATAATGTCCAACACCACTGAAAAAGAATTATGAATGTCTAGTGAACATTTTTCTTATTAAAAAGAATACTCCCTAGAAAATATTTAGATTCTTGGCACAGCCCTGTAGGAGTGGTACAGGCTTCACATTAGACTATTTTAAGTGCCTGTATCTAAAAAGAGACACTGAAAAGTATTTAAAGTAACAATAACTTGCCTTTTTCAAAAATAACTTGCTTTTTATATAGCGATAATAGAGATAATGGTCTACCTGATGAGCTATTTCTTCTCTAGGTTAACTTTTGTTTTATAAGTGTACTTTGTATCTTACTAAGAACTCTCACATAAAGGCAAGAACACCAAATTAAATATTAGCTGCTTGTGGTTATTTTAAGACTCGTCTCAATAACCAAGAGAATTTTGTTCTCCCACTTTGTACCTTTGGATTACAAACAGCTTTAAACAGGTTTATGTTGTACTTCATCAAAAATTATAGAGCTTCAGCAGACTGAGACGCTTTGGGACCCGAAAGTAGGCAATTCAGAGTTTCTCAGGCATATAAACTGCGTGTTGTTTTGATCTTAGCCTTCTTAGTTTGTCTTTTTAAATATTCTGCTACAAGGACCGTCCTGAGTGAGGCCACCAGAGAAAATGGCAGGGTAATGTATCACCGAGTCCTCATGATACCTGCTATGTAAGGTAGCATCAAATCCGACACATGCTTGTTTCTTTCTTTTTGTTAGAACTTTGATTGATAGTGTATTATGTTTGATTCTGTCTGATGGTCTATTCTTGCTTTGGTTTAAGCATGATAATCTGAATTTATACAGTAAGAATGTACCCGAGAAGTCGTGACTATATGCATTTTTAATAACTCAAGTACTCAAAGTAACATCAGGGCAACTTGCCAATTGAACTTATCCTAGTGCCATGTCACCTCTTTCCTTTAATCAGTGAAAAGCTTTTAACCATGTATGTTGTTGAAAATTTACAACTGAAAACTCACTGCTTTGTTTTTAGTATTTGAAATTTTTTGGTGAGGAAGATAGTTTTCTCAGAGTAAATCTTTTGAGAGTCCTCAAGTTAATTATTCTGACAAGAAGTTCCTTTTTGAGCTTTGGGGGGCATTGTAATATTATGCTGATTTATCTTTTTTTTTTTTTTTTTTTTTTCTCCTTTCCCCAAAAGGATTCAGAGTTGAATAACTGTAGAGTCCTGGCAGACATGAGCATGTCAGATGTCTTGGCACTGTTGAGGGGTGGAAGGGGACTTTCCCACTTGTTTATGTAATCCACAATCATGATGTGTGGGAGTTTTATGAAATCTCTTCTGTTACAGTGAAATGCGTAGCTTTTCATACCATATGTGCTGCTCAGTGACAACACACTCTCTATCTCTCTGTATAAGCTTAAATAAAATGAAATCCAAGAAATTCCTGAAGTTTGCAGTGGTGATTATTTTTAGCCATGTACATGTGTTCCAAAGGATCCCTTTTAAGTCAGTTGATTGGAACTTGGAACAGATCTTCCCATAGAAACAATAGTCTGTGTGGTAGTAAAGTTTCCAGACTAACCCTCAAAACTTATTTAACCCTTCATATAAGTTATGTGTCCATGTAAGTACAAGGGATAATGATGTGAAGAATATTTAAGCACCATTTAAAGGTGGTCTCAGCAGTTGTACACTGTGTTTCAGTGGCAGCAATTAAATTCAATCAAATTGAAAAATGTAGAAACAAGATGTAAATTTTATTTCTCAGCAGAGGTGGGTGTCAAGAGAAATAGTTTTAAAGAAGCTTCGTGTGGTGGAAGAATGCCCAAGAGGTTCTGAAGGTAGGTTTGGGTATCTTGAACAAGTAAATCAACCTCTGGAACCTTTATTTTTTCACATGCAGTGGGGCCGTTGTGAGGGTCAGAGCAGATGTGCACATGAAGATGTTTTGGAAACTGTAAAGTCTTATGTACAAACCTAAACTATACATTCTGGTTCTTTCCTTAATAATGAATATCCTGTGGCCTACCTATTTCCTGACACACAAAAATGCATAACTCTTACGCTTAACAATAATTAACAAAGATCCTGTTTGATTCTCAAATACAATAAATGCATCTTATTTTGACTTACTTGGGAGACAGTACCATTTTTTTTTTTTTTTTTAAAGGCAATCGGTTAGAACTTCTAAAGTAATCTTTCTCTTTCCTCACACTCATTATTTTTGTCACAAAATATCTCCTGTTCTTTCTTTGTCTGAGTAGCTTTCTCTTAATCACCTTCTTAAGTCTCAGGTTACACAACAGGGCTCCCACACCAGGCCCTGGCCTCTCAGTGGCCTGGCCTCTCTCTGACCTTGTGCCTCTGGCCTGGGACCAGCTCCATACCATCGGACCCTGCAGTTGATCAGCTCAGACTCCAGACCCTCTTCTGCTCAAGGTCCCACTAGAGACCAAACACAGGCAACTTATCTGAAAGGACCATCAAGTCTCAACAGTATTTTTGATGTGAGTGGCCTAGCCTTGGACCCTAATGTGGGAGTAAAACTAGGAATGATATAGGCCTAGTTTCCCAAGTCTGAGAAGTTATTCTAGTAGTTTTCTTTTCCTTAAGTCCCAGTGGCCATCGCAAATCAAAGCTTTCCCATTTCCTGCATCTTTCATTGGTGGCCCGTGGGAGTGAGACTCTTGTATACTTGCAATATTCACATTAACCACACCAAAGAGATAAATAAAAAGGTGCTTATTAAGGTATTAATTTTTATGTCCAAGTTATTTATAAAGTTTAAGGAATAAGCACAATGATATAATTGATGTTGGAAGAGTCCATTAGAGATCAGAAAGTGCATCTCATTCATCTTAGAGAGAAAAAACCTTAAGCCAGACAGGTTAAGTGACTTTCCCATACAATCTTGAGTCCTATCGTCATACAGTCCTGAGTCCTTTCGTCATACAATCCTGAGTCCTTTTAAGGGGATGTTCTAAAGACATCCCTTCACTCTCTGTGTAAGGTTGGCACTGATTTTACACAGCTGTGTGTTGAGATGATAGGATCTGTCTAATAGTCTACACTTTTTAGGATAAGCACTGGACTGTGAACCACAGGGTTGGCGGTTGAAATCCACCCACTGCTCCGCTGGAGAAAGATGAGACTTTCTGCTCCCATAAAGATTTATGGCCTCAGAAGCCCTATACAGGATCACTATGAGTCAGAACTGACTTGACGGCACTTAACAACAATTGTTCAGCAATAAAGTTTTTGTTAAGTGCTGTCGAGTCGATTCCGACCCATAGCGACCCTGTATAGGGTTTCCGAGGAACAGCTGGTGAACTTGAACTGCTTACCATAGGGAGAATTAGTACTATTTATTAAACAAGGCAATTTGTAGAAAATTGTGCCGACAGCAAGAAATGTGACACAATCTCTGCTCTTGTGGAGCTTGCGCTCCTCTATTAGGTTACATCATTACAGGTAGCCCTTTGTGGACCAAAGGAGCTCTGTAGCATAGTGGTTACGAATCAGGCTGCTACCCTGAAGGTCAGCAGTTCGAAACTACCAGCTGTTCCATGGGAGAAAGATGAGGCTTTCTGCTCCCATAAAAGATTTACACCCTCAGACTATGAGTTGGCACCGACTCCACAGCACACAACCACCATTCTGGACCATGCAGCATTCACTGAATAGGGTATAAGAGCATTACCTTGTTTTCTTGTTTCTCCTACTGACTCCAGTTAAATATTAAAACAGTTATTAAAGTCTTGGACCTCACTTTTCTTATCCATGGTCTTATCCATTGATCTCTGAAGCACTATATCTATCTGTGAGTCACAGTTGCATGAAACTGTTTTCTGTCCTAATTTTGAGTCCTAATTTTATTTCAGGAAATTCTGGGCCTGGCTGTGAAAACGACTTAGTTTATCAGCTGATGTGATAGGCAGTTTAGTAATTCATAGAACCCCTGGCTAAGGAGCTGTAGTAGCACAGCGGTTACCAGTCTGGCTGCGAACCTCAAGGTCAGCAGTTCAAAACTGACAGTCGTCCCATGGGAAAAGATGAGGCGTTCTGCTCCCATAAAGATTTACAGCCTCGGAAACCCTGTACAGGGTTGCTATGAGTTAGAACCAACTCCGTGGCATACCACCACCACAGGAGTGAGAGAGAGCGTATGGAGATGTATAGGGGTTCATGTCTTCAAATTTAAGAACTAGATTCCCAAACTTATGTAAAATAATTTGGGTTAAACCAGTTGCCATGAGTCAATTTCAGCTCATGGCAATTCCAAATGTGTCCAAGTAAAACTGTGCTCTTAGGATTTTTAATCACTAAATTTTGGGGAGTAAATCACCAGGCATAGCTATCTTTTGAGGCTCCTCTAGATGGTCTCGAACTATTAATCTGTTTGTTAGTTACAAGTTGTTGTTGTCAAGTGCCATTGAGTTGATTCCAACTCATAGTGACCCTGTGTAGTTTCCAAGGAGTGGCTGGTGGGTTTGGACCACCAACCTTGTGGTTAGCAGTTCAGTGCTTATCTTACAGTGCCACACCAAGACTCCAGTTAGCAGGTGAGTGTGTTTAAATCACCCACACACTACATATGTCACATTAAAGCCCATTGCTGTTGTGTTGAATGTGACTGACTCATGGTGCCCCTGTGGGTTGTAGGGTAGAACTGCTCCATAGGATTTTCTTGGTTTTGAACTATAGGGAAGCTTATCACCAGGCATTTCTTCCACAGTGCTACTAAATGAGTTTGAATTACCAACCGTTAGATTAGTAGTTGAATACAAACTATTCGTACTACCCATGGATCTTATATACTATATATAACCCATTGCCATAGAGTCAATTTTGACTCATAGGGTTTTGAGACTGCACGTCTGTCCGGGAGCAGACAGCTTCATCTTTCTCCCCAGGTGTGGCTGGTGATTTTCAATTGCCAGTCTTTCTGTTAGCAGACCAAAACCCAACTCACAATACCACCAGGAATCTTTATATGCCATACTTTTTGTTGTTAAGTTGTTAAGTGCCATCGAGTCAGTTCTAACTCATAGTGACCCTGTATTGGGTTTCCAAGAATAGTCTGGTAGGTTTGAACCACCGACCTTATGTTCAGTAGTCCAGTGGTTAGCAGTCCAGTGCTGATCTTCACAGCACCATACCAGAACTCCATATAGCATATTGTTGTTATTAAGTAATGTCTAGTCAGTTCTGACCCACAGCGACCCTGTGTAGGGTTTCTAAGGAGTGGCTGGTGAGCTTGAACCACTGACCTTGCAGTTCAAACCTACTTTGCAGTCTAGTGCATAAACTGAAAGCACCACACCAAGACTCCATATACCATATTGTTGTTGTTGTTGTTAAGTGCCATCCACCAACCATGCATTGGAAATGACTTTGCAGTCTGATGTATTAGCCCACAGCGCAACACCAGGACAACACATATACCCTACTATTGTTGTTAAGTGCTGTCAACTGAGTTCTGACCCATAGCATTCCCTGTATAGGCTTTCCAAGGAGTGACTGGTGAGCTTGAGCCGCCAACCCTGTGGTTCAAACTGATTTTGCAGTCCAGTGCATTAACTTACAGTGCCATACCAGAAGTCCCTATACCATTTTAGGTTTGCCTAAAATAGAATACAAGGAGCTCTAGTAGCGTAGTGATTATGAATTGGGCTGTGAGCCTTACGGTCAGCAGTTCAAAACTGCCAGCTGTTCTGTGGGAGAAAGATGAGGCTTTCTGCTCCCGTAAAGATTCACAGCCTTGGAAACCCTGTACAGGGTCGCTATGAGTTGGAACTAACTCCACAGCATATAACAACAACAACAAAATAGAATACACTTGTTTTTGAAAATTTGAAGACTTAGTAAATTAGAGGAGGATTAAATAAGAGCTTTTAACTTTATAAAAGGATTTAACAATAGTACTAGTTTCAATAGTTTATCTACTGCATTTAAAATATAAGATGATTTACAGAACTTTTGTTTATATACTCCAGAAACTCATATATTTGTGTGTTTACAGTTCATAATTCACTTCAGTAATTAGGTATTTCCTATGTTCCTTAATTGTGGGCATTTTCTATGGTTTGACTGTTCTTTTGTTGTTGTGTTGGAATTTTACTTGTTCCTCCCAAGAGCTCAAGGACTCATTTATAAAATGACTGGCCAAATATAAAGGAATGACCAGCAGCTTGAGATTTGACTCATAGGATTTCTGAGACTGTTAGATACATTGACCACTTAGGGAGATAGGATGCTTTCTGTAATGTCCAGAACATGGGCCATTGACAGGCGGATTTACACTTAAATTCCAGCACTACCTTTCATAGTTGTTACTGTGTACCACCAAGTTAATTTCTATTCATGGTGACAGAGTAGAACCATTCTATTAGGTTACTTAGACTATAACCTGTATAAGAACAGATTGCCAGGTCTTCTTCTCATGGAACTTCTGAGTGGGTTCAAACCTCCAGCCTTTTGGTTAACAGCTGAGTGCTTTAACCATTGTGCCACAGGGCTTCTGACCTCTTACTAGCGTTAGAGCAAATAACCTAACTCCTCAGAGCTTCGAACTTTCATCTTTAAAAAGAATAATGATGTTTTTATTATGTGATGGATAAGAATATTTATCTTTCCTGAGGAGACTGACACACTGTAGACACTCAATTAAAGTTAGGTCCCTGCCCTCAAGGCGTAGGCAGCAGTCATAAAGTACAACCAAATGGGTAGCAATGTCCAGGGTCCACTTAAGGGCTGAAGTTGGTAGGACCCTAAGTGTTAGTAGGATTCAGTCTTGTAGCCCGATGTAGTGGTCTGTACTAGCCCTCTGATATTGTACCAGTGCCTCAGTTTCCTAATCTGTAAACTAAGGCTAATCATACTTGCCTCTTAGGGTCATTGAAGGTTGAATGTGTCAAGTGCTTAGATCAGTCCTTGGCACACAGCAAGCCTCTAAGGTTGCCATAATTAATTACAATAGGAACCCTTTTGTTGTTAGAGTTTAATGTAGACTTAAAAAAACAAAATTTGTAAAGAGAATTAATATTTTCAGTTGTGGAAGCTCTTTCATCTGAACAGTACTTGGCCAATTTCTTTAATAGAAGATAGCTTCTCTTAGAAGTCTGTGGCAGAGTCTTTAATCTCTTCCATTTTCCTTGCTTGTCCACTGTGTACAGCTTTTGTTATTAATGAGGAGCAGTTGAAGTCACTGACTTGGGTACAAGCCAGGCCAGTATTACTGTGGGCATATATTACTTTTCTAGACTCTAGTCATAAGCAGGATGATGAAGTCAGAGGTACGGGGAAGCTGCCCCTTTCGGCAACCTGCATAAAAGGTGTGTTTGCTTTATTCATCATTTTTATGCTAATGGAACAGAATCTTATTTAGTATTTCATTAATAGTTTTTCTCTAACACTATAACTCTGGTCTAACATTTTGTTTTTTCTCTGGTAAGCAAACAGAAGCTGTCTTTTGTAACGTGTCTTTCTCCATTCTATCATTCTTGAATATCTTCTTTACTTCAGTTAACCAAATATTTCTTAATAAAACTGTAGTTTTCTAGTTTTGTTGTTAAGTGTTGTCAAGTTGGTTCTGGCTCATAGTGTGACTTTGTGTAGGGTTTCCAAGGAATAGCTGGTGGGTTTGAGTCCAGTACTAATCCTACAGCGCCACACCAGAAATCCATAGGGTCTATATAAAGAAGTGGCTTCAAAAAGTTGGTGGAAATTTTTCATTATCTTTTAATTCCACTGTTCCACAGACTTTTCTGAAGCCCCCACATAAAAACAATTGAGTATTCATCCAGTCTGTGCTATCTTTGATTCTTTGTAAATAAAATAACCCAGTGGAGAAAATATTCTTTGAACTAGCAAGTGAAAGTGTGTGGCCCTCAGGGAAAGCTATGAGTGGAGAACATAATTTTACTTTCCTGCTATGCTTTTGTGTTTGAGCCTTGGGAAACTATGCTTCGGTTGTTTTTTGAAAAGCAATGGAATTTTATCAGACGTGTTTCTGAAACTCCCAACCTTTACCTTCTCCTGAAATATTTCTTGCAAAATATATCTTGGCTGTTTTTAAGAGGTTAAGAAGAAAAGACGCTTGGTTAGTTTCGGCCTTTTGGGTTATCTATCAGCTTTATGAAAGAAGAGACTGTTTGTTAGAGGAAGATAAAGTCTGAGGGAACAGCATTTGGAGGATCATATGACCGTTAGTATGAAACTAAGGACAGGGATTTCTTAACTTGAACAGTTCAGGGTGTTGTTGCTGCTTCAGTATCTGAAAATGAATACTTGGCCTCAAACTCTATTGTGCCTTGTAGCTAGGAGTGGGAGATGTATTCTGCTTTGATCTTCTGATTTCTGTTCCCAGCATTGGGATTTTCTGTAGTTTTGGTAATGCCCATCCTGAAACAGAAATTGATTTCTAGTTAATTTTGTTGTCGTTATGTGCCATGGAGTCGGTTCTGACTCATAGCGACCCTGTATAAGGTTTCCGAGGCTGTAAATCTTTGCAGGAGCAGAAAGCCTCATCTTTCTCCCGCCTAGTTGATTTTCGCCACTGCTAAACTGTAACATGCAGAAAATAAACAAAAATAAACTGTGATGTTGCATGCTTTGCTTCTTAATGCTGCTGTTGTTTTCTGCTGCAGTCTGAAGTTGAAAGCAATAATTGTGAATTAGAATTCCTGGAAATATTCCGCCTCCATAACAATATGCCTCAGATGTCTGAGTGCTACACACACCCCTCTCACAATGTTTAATGTCAATTTAGCGGTGAGAAAATGCAGATAATAGCTGTGTACCATCATGAGTCAGGACCCTCTCCCCAGTGGCTGCATATCTCTAGTTGATCTTTTTGAAGTATCCAGCATCAGATTATTGCCAGTTGATGTGCTTTCATATATGTGAATTTCTGAGGTCACTACGTATGACTTAGACATAAAATAGCACGTGCTATTCCGTAAACCATCTTTTGCTTTCTCTTACAAAAGCTACTACTGAAAAGAGAAAACTGTGCCTCTGTTGTCATGGTATTCTTTGTATGTTGTTAGTACTGTCAAGCCGGTTCCAACCCATAGTGACCCTATATAGGGTTTCTGAGGAGCAGCTGGTGAGTTTGAACCACTGACCTTGCGGGTCAAACCCACTTTACAGTCCAGTACATTAACCCACCGTGCTACATTAGGACTCCATTCTTTGTGTAGTCTGGTTCTTTTAAAACAAGCACACACACATATGTGTATATATATTTATATGTTTTTATGATTTGTTATAACTGTTATTATTAAGTGCCATTGAGTCGGTTTTAATGATAACCTGTGTAGGGTTTCTGAGGAGTGGCTGGTGTGCTTGAACTGCCTACCTTGCCGTGCAAACCAACCTTGAGGTCCAGTGTTTATCCTACAGTGTCACACCAGGATGCTGAGAATTTTCTACCACTCAGAGAAAAGCTGTTACTAAAATTTTGAGCTATTTACTTCTAGATTAATTTTATATGCAGGTTTATACAGATACATAGGGTTTTTAAAAAAAATAAGAACATCTACAAATAATTCTAGATTAATTTTATATGCAGGTTTATACAGATACATAGGGTTTTTTAAAAAATAAGAACATCTACAAACAATTTTGAAACCTGCTTTTTTGTTAACATAGCAATATATCTGAGAACATTTTACATATATTAAAATATTCTTTCCACGTATGATTGTAAATAGCTGCATAATTTTGCATTCAGCATAGCTTGTTTCTGGAAAGACGTAGAGATGTGTCAAATGAAATGTCCATGTTAGGGTTGCTGTTTTCCTTTCTAATAAAAAAATTGAGAACGTGCTAACAAAAAACAAACATAGAATGTTGAGTGGATTCTGACTCAATGATCCTATAGTAGGACAGAGAAGAAATGCCCACAGGGTTTCCAAGGCTGTAAATCTTTATGGCTGCTGATTGCCACATCTTTCCCCTGAGCAACAGTTGGTGGGGTTGAACCTCCAACATTTTGGTTAGCAGCCAAGCACTTTAGCCTCTAACCCACCAGGATTCCTTACTTAAGATATACTTACTTGTTTTTAGGCTATTTTTGTTACATTTCTGAAATGACACATTTTCTAGATTTTAACTATAATAAGCCATTGTGTAACAATAGCCAATCACAATTGATTTTTCATTGGTCATTCCTAGCATAATTAAGCTAATAAGGTTTCTAAAAATCAGCTTGTACTATTAGAAAATCAAACTCATTTTGAAAGAGTTCTTGGCTTTAAATTGGAAGAAAAGCTGAAGTTTTTTTGCTGTTGTATTTTGGATTCTTCGGCTCTGATCTGTTGAGCCATTGGCTGTGCTGTGAAGCACATTCTGTTGCAATGTGAACTCCACTTTTTGAGCTTCTAGACTATCCAGGATTGAAAAGGCTGTGGTGGTCAAGGAAACAGAGTCCATGGGGGAGGGGGGGAGGGTAACAAGTCCCTAACAGAGACAAAAGCTACACCTGACAGACTAGTGGCAAGAGCAAATGTCATTGAGATTGCTCACCCTTTCTTGGAAAGAAAACAACTTCTTCCCTTCTGCTGGTGCATTTTAAACTTCTTGTTTAGACTCTGTTCAGTCTGGTATAGCAAGTGTCCAGGCAGCTAACTTCTAATGGTAGCAGAGGAGGCGGTGGTGGCAGTGGCTACGGAAGAGTTGGCAGCCAGTTGTGGCTGTCTCTTGAAATCCACATTCTCACGGTCTTTAAAAGAATCTGGATAAGTCATTTAACCTGTGTCATGTTGGCTTACTTGACTTTGAAAGGCGAATGCTAATTAAACCAAATGGAGCCATCAGTCAGTGGATCTTAATGGCAGTTTTCAGTTTGAAAACTGAAATCTGAAGTCACTGAGCCGTCTCTAAATATCACCGTGAAATTGACTCTATGGTAATACTGTGTGCCTTGTTCTTGACACAGGGTGTTGATTTTGAAGAAAGAACAGGTTTGAGAGTCCCTGAGTTTATATGAGGGGGATTCAAAAAGTTCATGGGAGAATTCCATTTTCCTGCATAGTTTTTGAAGCTCCCTCATATAGCCTCTTGTCTACACAGATTTCAGTGGTTAATCCTTCTTCCTAGTCTGTCTGAGCTCAGCTGAAACCTGTCCAACATGGGTGACCCTGCTGGTATACTGATAACATAGCTTCCAACTTCAGACTTGTCAACTACAGACTTGACACCACAATCTGACAAACTGACAGGTATATGTCACACATAACAACAACCTTGTATATCTGCATAGCTACTTAGAAGTAAAATGACTTAATGTCTCTGAAGCTCATCTGTAAAAATGCTTTAAAGATAAGTGAGAGCTAGTATTTTATAAGTACGATATTAGTGCTACAATATAAGCCCTCACTAGATATCTGTCCTTTAAAAAGCTGTTGATCTTAATAATAATGATGAATTTGTACAGGACCATCTGATCCCCCTGATTGATCATTGGAGTTCTGTATTATCTGTAGCCTTGTTGTAGTTGTTGTTGTTAAGTGCCTTTGAGTCTGTTCTGACCCATAGTGACCCTGTATAGGTTTCCAAGGAGCGGCTGGTGAGCTTGAACTGCTGGCTTTGCAGTTTAAACCAACTTTGCAGTCCAGCGCATTAGCCCACAATGCCACACCAGGACTCCTATCTGTAACCTGTAGCCTTAGAACAAACATATTTCCCCTTCTAAATTTAGCCTCATGTGTTGAGCTAGAGTTGAAAATGCAAAGCTTTATTAAAAGATATCCCAAAATACAATGTCATAAACAAGTTGAATGTTTGTTTGCTTGTTTGTTTGGTTTTAGGGGGTGCTGCTGTCTCCTTTTCTTGCTCTTTAGAACAATCCCATGTAAGTGATGTAGAACTAATATAATGCCTCAATAGACAAATTCCTGTCCTCTTGTTTCTCTGCCATCCCTCAAGTGTTGCTTCACATCAAAGATTGCTCCCCATCTTCTCATTTTAGTCTAAGAGAAGGGGAATGATCTAGAAGTTGTATAATCATTTTCACTTATATCTTATTAACCAGAAGACAGTCAGAAGATCACAACAAGGGAGGTTGGGAAATGTCATCTTTAGCAAACAGACATCTTTCTCACATGGAGCAACTGTTGGGTTTGAATGACCGACCTTTTAGTTAGCAGCTGAGTACTTTACCACTGCACCTCCAGGTCTCCTCAAAAAGAATAAAACAATGCTGTTATTGCATTTCCGCCCCCCCCCCCAACCATTCTTTAATGAAACCTGTAGTAAATGTGGGCTTTAGAGTAATTTTGGTTTTTTTGCGGGGAGGGGGGGGGAACAAAAAAGTTATGCCTGTAGAATAAAAGAATTGCAGTGATAGTATGATCTTCTGTTACTAATTTTCAGGGTTTTGAACTGGTTTTTCCCACTTAAGTCATGGCCTACAAAATGCAACTGGAATGACCCAAAATTTAAAAATTGGGTATACCAAAATTACAATCAGAACGAGAAGAATTATAGGTTGATGCCTTGCTAGAAACTTAGAAAACAAAGGAAGTTTACACATTGCATAGCAACCAAATCTCTTGACACAGAGATTTGGAAACAATGGTGTCCCCATCAAATAAGCGCAAATGGATGCCACTCGGAGATGGCGGCCAGTTGAGCCCCTTTGAATGTGTGTCACTCTCAAAAGTCCTGGCAGTAATCCAATCTTCCCACCAGCCTCTTGTGAAAGGTTCACTATGTTGCTTCCGAGGTTCCATTCTAGGACTTCAACCCATAAATTTTCCTGGGCTGGTTTTTAGTTCCTGTGAATCGACATTTGACAAATTTGAATCGATTCTCATTTCAATATATCAGCTATGACTGGGCCACTTCAAAGTCCTGCTTATTTGTTGTAGCTTGGTTTCGGAAAACAGTACTGTTCAGAGAACTGAGTAAGGAAACATTTTAGTGAATACTTGATAGATGAAAACATAAAGAAGCGTAAATTACATAAGCCTTGAGTTGTATAATTTGAATAGCTCATCTCTTTCATATCCTCTTTTGTGTTCTTTTATCACTCTGTCTTGCCTTTGTGTTTCCCTATTCTTTTAATGGTACTTCTGTCACTCCAAAGGAGTTCTAATAGTATAGTGGGCTACAAGATGGGCTGCTAACTGCAAGGTCAGCAGTTCGAATCTACCAGGAGAAAGATGAGGCTTTCTGATCCCTTAAAGACTTACAACCTTGAAAAACATATACAGGGCCGCCATGAATTGGAACCAACTCCATGTCACATAACCATCAGTACCACCTATCTATCTAGCCTTGTAGGCTCCAAAATCAGAGGTAATTCTTTTTTTCTTTCTGCTGACTACTGCTCTGTCTCACAGTGACTCTTGCTTCATTCCTACTACCATTACTCTAAGTTTATACCCTCATTACCCACCGTTTCTTCACTGATCTCTCTGCCTAGAGTCTCAGTTCCCTTCACACTCTCCCAAGTAACCTCATGAAAAGTATGGCTTTTATATTGTTGTTGTTAGGTGCCATGGAGTCGATTCTGACTCAGAGCAGCCCTTTGTACAACAGAACCAAACAATGTCCGGTCCTACGCCATCCTCACAATTGTTACGTTTGAGACTGTTCTTGCTGCCACCATGTCAATCCATATCATTGGAGATTAAACTTGTATTTTTGCTGATCCTCCACTTTACCAAGAATGATGTTCTTCTCCAGGTACAGGTCCCTTCTGACAGCATGTCCAATAAAAGAGAGACAAAATTCTCACCATCTCTCTTCCAAGAAGCATTCGGGTTGTACATCTTCTAACCCAGATTTTTTATTCTTCTGGCACTCCATAGTACTTTCAAATATTCATCTCCAACACCATCATTCAAATGCATCAGTTCTTCTATGGTCTTTTAAATTCATGACCCAACTTTCACTTGCATCTGAGGTGATTAAAAATCCCACTGCTTCGATTGTTATTGTTATTAAGTGCTGTTGAGTTGGTTCCAACTCATAGTGGCACTGTATAGGGTTTCCAAGGAGTGGCTGGTGAGTTTGCACAGCTGATCTTGTAATTAGTGCTCCCTAATCCTCAGAGTGACATGTTTGCACCTTAACACTTTATCAGAAGTCTTTTGTAGCAGATTTGCCTAATGCAATAAATGTCATTTGATTTCTTGACTGCTGCTTCCTTGAGTGTTGATTGTGGATCCAAGCAAAACAAGGTCTTTGACAAGTTCAGTTTTTTTTTCTTCATTTGTCATGATATTTATTGATCCAGTTGTGAGGGTTTTGAATTTTTTTACATTTACATTTTTTTACAGGTACAATCCATACTTAAGGCTGTATTCTTTGACCTTTCAAATTTTCTTTGCTTCCAGTAAGCAAAAGTATGTCGTCTGTACATTGCAAGCTGTTAATGAATCTCAAATCCTGATGTCACCTTCTTCGTGTAATCCAGCTTCTCAGGTTATTTACTCAGTATATGGATTGATTAAATTTTGGGAAAATAAACAAGCCTGGTGCACACAGTTCCTGAATTTAAACCATTCAGTATCCCCTTGTTCTGTTCAGATGACTGCCTCTTGGTCTATGTACAGGTTCCTCATGAGTGCACTGTTCTGGAATATCCATTCTTCACAGTGTTATCCATAGTTTGTTATACTCCACACAGTCGATGCACTTGAACAGTTAATGAAGCACAGGCAAACATCTTTCTGGTGTTCTCTGCTTTCCGCCAAGATCCATCTGATAATCAGCAATGACGTCCCTCCATTCTATATCCTCATCTGAATCCGGATGGAATTTCTGAAAGCCCCTGTTGATGTTCTGTTGCAAGTGTTTTCAAATTCAGCCAACTTATTCTTTCTTATGATATTAATGGTATTGTTTGATGATTTCTACATTCTCTTGGGTCACCTTTCTTTGAAATGGGTACAAACATGGATCTCTTCCAATCAGTTGGTCACATATCCTCTTGTTGTCATCTCACAGCTCTCTGGTCTTCATCATTAGTGTCTAATGCATCAACTATGGTCCTGAGATGGTTCTCAATTCAGCTGGGATGTATTCAACATCATATTTTGACTCTCCTTGACTTGCTTTAATTTTCTTCAACTTGAGCCTGAACTTGTATATGAGCAATTGATGGTCTGTTTCACAGTCTGCCCCTGTCCTTGTTTTGACTATGAGATTGAGCTTCTTCATCATCTCTTTCCACAGATACAGTCAGTTTAATTTCTATGCGTTAAACATGGCAAGGTCCACATGTACTGTTGCTGTTTGCATTGTTGAAAACATACATATTCTATCATGTGATTGACAGTATAGTTTCTATCACCAAGGTCATATTTTTCAACTGTTGATCCATCCTTTATGTTTTGAACTTATGCATTCCAATCACCAGTAATTACCAGTGCATTTAATGGGGTGTTTCATCAGTTTCACACTGAAGAAGTTGGTAGAATTCTTCAATTTCAGTATCATTGGCTGTGTGGCTGTTGTGTCCATTTGAATAATAGTGGTGTTCACTGGTCTTCCTTTTAGGCATATGAATAACTATCCTATCACAGAAAGCATTATACTTCAAGATGGATGTTGAAATGCTTCTTTTAGCAGTGAATGTGATGCCTTTCCTCTTCAATTTCTTATTCCTGGCATAATAAATCATAAGATTGATACAAAATGGTTAATATCTGTGCATTTTAGCTCACTAATATCATTGCTATTGTTTTATGTGTTATGGAGTCAGTTCTGACTCACAGCAACCCTGTACGGGGTTTCCGAGGCGGTAAATCTTTACGGGAGCAGAAAGCCTCATCTCCCGCGGAACAGCTTATAGTTTCGAACTCCTGACCCTGAGGTTAGCAGCCTGATTCGTAACCACTACGCTACCGGAGCTCCTTACTAATATCATAGGTTATAGATTTTTATGCCTTCCATTTCATTTTTGACAACTTTGAATTCCCCTAGATTCATACTTTGTACATCCCATGTTCTGATTGTTAATGGATATTTGCCACTATTTCTCCTTATTTTGATTTGTATCCCATCAGAAAATGAAAGTCCTAAAAACTTTACT
>NW_006408708.1:492139-518716 GCF_000296735.1 Chrysochloris asiatica
TATGGCCGTAATCTTCATTTCCTTTCCTGTTTTTTGTTTTGTTTTCTCACTGTGTTACACCCCCTCTGGACTCCTGGTATAGCGCTGTAGGATGAGCACTGGATTGGGAACCACAAGATCGGTAGTTCAAACCCACCAGCAGTTCCTTGGAAATCTATACAGAGTCGCTATGAGTCGGAACCAACTTGACAGCACTTAACAACAACACTCACTCTGGACTCTAGCCTAACAGAAATAATTCATACCCACTCTGTACTTCGACATCTCCATGTATGTGCCCCTCTTTCCTTCTAGCTTCACCCTATCCCCAGGCTATTAGACTTTCATGACGTAAGGCTATGGCTGGTTCATGGTAGGCATACCAACGGCTGGAACAGTCGGGAGTGTCAGTTTCATTTCAGTACCTCCCATGTCTATATGTCCCTTTTCACTTGGCTCTTTAACTCCCAACTTAAAAATGATTGTTCCCTTCTTGAATGACTATAACGTTTCCTGTGTGGTATTAGTGTTGTTGCAAAGTGCTGTCAAATCGGTTCTGACCCTGTATAGGGTTTCTGAGGAGCAGCTTTTGAGCTTGAACCACCGACCTTGTGATTCACACCAGCCTTGCAGTCCAGTGCATTACATGCAGCACACACTAGGACTCCATGTGGTATTATAGTTATTCCAAATATATTGCTAATCTCCTCACAGAGATTGTAAAGCTCGGTATCCTTGGTATTGTTGTTGTTGTTGTTAAGTGCCATTGAGCTGGTTCCAACCCATAGAGACACCCTTATAGTTTCTGAAGAGCAGTTGGTGAGCTTGAACCACCGACCTTGCAGTTCAGACTAACTTTGCAATCCAGGGCATTAACCCACAGCACCACACCAGGACTCTATCCTAGGCATTAGTGAGCTGAAATGGACTGGTATTGATATTTTGAATCAGACACTTATATTTATGGCAGGAATAACAACTTCAGGAGGAATAGTGTTGTATTCATTGTCAAAAAGAACAGTTCAAGATTTATCTTAAAGTACAGTGCTATCTGCCATAGGATAAATTCATACACCTACAAGGAAGACTGGAGTCCTGGTGTGGCACTGTGGGTTAATGCGCTGGACTGCAAACTTAGTTTGAACCATAAGGTCAGCAGTTCAGGCTCACCAGCTGCTCCTTAGAAACCCTATACAGGGTTGCTGTGGGTTGGAACTGACTCGATGGCACTTAATAACAACAAGGAAGACTGGTTAATATCACTGTTACTCAAATTTGGGAACTAAGCACTAAAGCCAGTGATAAGAAATTGAATAATCCTACCAACTTATTCATTGCAAATGCCTTTTTTAAACAACATAAAAGATGACTGTACACATGCACCTAACCAGATGGAGTACACAGCAATAAAATTGACTGCATCTATGGGAAGAGATGATAGGAAAGCTCTATTGTAATGTGCCGTGGAGTCAGTTCTGACTCATAGTGACCCTGTACAGGGTTTCCAAGGCTGTGAATCTTTACGGGAGCAGAGAGCCTCATCTTTCTCCCGCGGAACAGCTGGTAATTTCAAACTGCTGACCCTGAGGTTCACAGACCGATTCGTAACCACTACACTACCAGAGCTCCTTAGCATGAGCCAAAACAAGGCCAGAAGTCACCTGTGGCACAGATCATCAATTGCTGAAGCTGAAGAAATTGAAAACTAGTCCACCAGAGCCAAAATACGACCTTGAACATATCCCACCTGAATTTAGAGACCATCTGAAGAACAGATTTGATGCATTAGATACTGATGACCGAAGAACAGAAAGTTTTGTGGAATGACATCAAGAACATCATACAGGAAGAAAGCAAAAGGACATTAAAAAGACAAGAAGGAAGGAAAAGACCAAAATGAATGCCAGAAGAGACTCCAATTGCTCTCCAGCGTAGAAATGCTAAAGCAAATGGAAGAAATAAGGAAGTCAAATAGCTGAGCAGAAAATTTCAAAGGGCAGCTTGAGAAGACATAGTCAAATATTATAGTGAACTATGCAAAAGACCTGGAGTTAGAAAATCAAAAGGGAAAAATACACTCAGCATTTCGCTCGCTGAAACAACTGTAGAAAAAAAATTTAAGATCCTGGAGGATTCTTAGGGCAAAATACTGAATGATGCAGAAAGCATCAAAAGAAGTGTCACTGTGCCAAAAAAGAAATGGTCAATGTTCACCCATTTCCAGAGGCAGCATATGATCAATAACTGATTGTACTGAAGGAAGACGTGTGTGCTACACTGAAGATTTTGACAAAAAACATGGCTCCAGTAATTGATTGACAAATTGAAATCTTCCAATTTCCAACAAACTGAAACAGCATTGGAGGTGCTCAACTCAACTATGCCAAGAAGTTTGGAAGACAGATTCTTGGCCAACTGATTGGAAAAGATCCATATTTGCACCCATTCCAAAGACAAGTGACCCAACAGAATGCAGAATTCATCAAACTATCATCAGTATCACATGCAAATAAACTTTTGTTGAAGATAGTTAAAAAACTGCTGCAGCAGTACATTTAGAGTGAACAAGCCAGAATCAGATGAGGATGTGAAATGAGAGAGACCATTGCTGACGTCAGATTTTTCTTGGCTAAAAACAAAGAATACTAGAAAGTTGTTTATTTGTGCTTGTTTTCTATGGAAAGTCTTTTGACTGTGTCGATCATGACAAGCGATGGATAACGTTGTGAAGAACTGGTATTCCAAAACACTTAATTGTGCTCACGAGGAACCTGTATGTAGATCAAGAGGCAGTCATTCGAACAAAACAAGGGAATATGGATGGTTAAAATCAGGAAAAATGTGTGCTCGGATTGTATTCTTTCACCATACTTACTCAGTCTGTATACTGAGCAAATGATTAGAGAAGCTGAGTTATATGAAGAAAAATGTGGCATCAGATTGGAGGACAGTCATCTTTGTCCTTTGACAACCTGCAATATGCAGATGATACAACCTTGCTTGATGGAATCACAGAGAACTTAAAATACTTATTGATTAAGATCAAAGACAGTATGGATTGTAAAGAAAACAAAAGTACTCACAACTCTACCAATACATATCATCATAATAAATGAAAAAAAGGTTCAAGTTATCAAAGACTTCATCTTACATGTATTCACAATCTATGCTCATTGAAGCAGCAGCCAAGAAGTCAAACGATATATTGCTTTTGGCAATTCTGCTGCACGAGACCTCTTTTAAAGTGTTAAAGAGCGTAGATGTCAGTGTGAGGACTAAGTTGTCAGTTTGCTTTGCCTGATCCAAGCCATGCTATTTTTAGTCACTTCATATGCATATGAACGTTGGACAATGAATTAGGAAGACCATAAAAGAAATGATGTATTTGAGTTACAGGATTGGAGAAGAATATTGAAAGTACCATAGACTGCCAGAAGATGATAAAAATCTGTGTTGGAAGAAGCACAGCCAGAATGCTCATTGGAAGGTAGAATGGTGAGACTTTGTCTCTCATACTACAGACATTTGAATAAGAGGGACCAGTCACTGGAGAAGGACATCATGCTTGATAAATGGAAGATCAGTGGAAAAGGAACCAATGAGATGGAGTGACACAGTGGAGGCAGTAATGGGCTCAAGTGTACCAACAACGATGACGCGAGTTCAGGACCAAGCAGTACATCGGGTTTTGTTGTTCATAGGGTCGCTCTGAGTTGGGTCCGACTTGATGGCCCCTAACAACCACAAAAAATAATTGCTCCCTCCTTGAATTGCTGTTGTGCTACCTTTGTGGTATTATAGATAATCAGTATCCATTGCTTATCCTTCCGTAGACATTGTACAGTCTCTGAAGCCAGGTCCCAGAGGCACAGTGAGGGTAACGAGCACCCAGGGGTAGTCTGAAAATTGCTCCCCCTAATTTCAAGATGAATAGACAGTGATTTAGCAGAAATGACTTCCCTGTTCTTGTCTGACTGCCTCATTCAGGTGACTTTCATGCTTGTGGCACTTGTGAAGATCACTCTGTGGCTTGTCTGTGTCCCCTTTTACTTGTACCTAGGGATAGTGTCCTCATTTGCCCCCACCTTCACTTTGCCTCTTTTGGGTCCAGGTTTGTTAGAGTTGTGCAGCTTCACTTTCATCATTTAAGTATGTAATTGTTAAGTACTGTCAAGTATTAAGTGAATTTTTTTTTCATCAGTGTTACAGGCATACCATGTACAAACAATGCCATCTACAATTCACGTCTCTCAGTAAAAAATTAGCTTAATACCTGGAAGGAGCAAATGCAAATCTGCTGAACTTTGAGTGAATAATCCAGTTGCCTTTGAGTGAATTTGAACTTGGAGCAATCCTGTAGGCCAGAGTAGTACTACCCCATGGGGTTTTCAAGGCTATGAGTCTTATAAAAGGAGACTGCCACTTTTTTGCTATGAATAAACTAGTGGGTTCATACCGCTTAATCATTGTGCCACCAGGACTGCTGCAAATGAAAATAGAGCTCTAGTAATTATGTTCAGAGTAAATGCAGATTAAGACCTAAAGCTCCAAAGTGATTTGGGCGTAATTTTTAGTGAAAGGCAACCACATTTTGGAATGTGTCTCTAAAGACGTAAAGCAACATTTTGAAGTTTTAAACAATTTCTTGTCAAGCCGAGCCTGAGCTAAAAATCAGACAAGAGTTTTTTTGAGGAATAAGAGGGAGCTTGTGGGTAGACAGCCTACTCCTAGTGAGTGCAGGAGATGAGCTGACGACAGTAAATCAGCACAGTCCACTCCAAGATATGGAGCAACCAGAACTCTCATTCTTGGCTGCAGGGAATGCAAAATGGTACAGCTACTTCGGAAGACAGTCTAGTCTAGGTATCAGGAACATAATCATACTAAGCTGAAGAGCCACCTAATATTGCTCACAATTTTCATACACGCGGAAGACAGTAGTCTTTTCACTGCTTCAGCTTTCCAGAAATAGCAATCAAATGTAAGCGAACACTTAGCTTTTTATTTCTATAGAAATGATTTATCCAACGGAGTGGTGGTTCTTCTTCTGTCTTTGTCTTGTTAACCAAGCACAGAATTAGGAGACCAAGCTGAAGAATGAAATACTTGCCTATTTTGGCAAATAATTCATGATGTTTACTCATGTCCTATTAATTAAAACCTAAGAGTCCTTGTGTGGTGCTGTAGGATAATCACTTGACCCCAAGGTTGGGTTGAACTGCAAGGTCGGCAGTTCAAACTCACCAGCAGCTCCTTGGAAACCCTATACAGGGTTGCTAAGCGTTGGAACCAACTCGACAGCATTTAACAGCATCAACAACAGTGAAGTTGGTGAGGATGTTGGTAACAATGTTGGCATGAATTTTCATTGTATCTTCAGATCTTCTGCAAGCATGGTAGGAAAGATAGTACCTAGACAAAATGTCATGTTTTCCCTTGGAGCTCTGTAGCTAATGTTTGAAGCATAAATACAAACAGTGCTTATAGCCCCCTCTAAAGAGGGAGATTTGACAGGTAAGAGGAGAAAGGAAACAGTCCTCTTTTCTCAAGGTGTATGCATTTCTTAATACATATTACAGAATAAAATAGCTTAGTCTAGAATTTAACTTCTTTTGTAACATGTAAAGGCATGATAAACATTCACTTATAAGCTTATGCACAGGCATAGATTTTCATTTCCCTTGGGTGTTAGATACGAGGGAACTTCAGAATGTTAGTGGAAAAAGTTCATGATCTTTTCATTCTAATTTCCATGAACCTTTTGAAATCTTCTCATTAATAGGATTAGGATTGCTGGGTTGTATGGCATTTGCTTAAGAAACTGCCACTGTGTGTTTCAAAGCAGCTATACCATTTTGCATTTCAATTAGCAATGGAAGAGTTTCAGTTGGTCCACATCTTCTGAAATCTTTACTCGGCCCTGTTGTTGTTGTTAAGTGACATCGAGTTGGTTCCGACTCATAGAGACCCTGTATAGGGTTTACAAAGAGTAGCTGGTGGGTTTGAACCACTGTCCTTGTGGGTAGCAGCCCAGTACTTATCCTATAGCCACACTAGGACTCTTACTTGACTCTTAAGTTAGGATGAATCACATCATCGTGGTAGTTAACTATTTCACCTCATTCCCTTAACTCTACGTTTGCTAATGATTCTATGTCCAGTATGTGGCACAGTACTCAATAAACAGTAAGGTATTTGTTGACTGAATGAATAAATAGATGGATCCTGACATTTAAATATAAAAGCCTTCTGGAAGATTAAATGGATTGTTAAGCAAAACTATTTTTTAAGGGATGAAATGTAAAAACAAAAGGAGCTTATCTTTTCATTCCCTATCCTCCCTTCAGCCCCACCAGCTCCTTTCAACACATACCTCTTTGGCACCTCTCCTGGTGTTAGCTTTTTTCACAGTGAGGAGTTAAGATGTGTGGCCTCATAGTACTAAAAGGAAATCCCCACTCTTGTGTAATCATGTGTCATGGGCTCTTTCATAATAAACACAACATTAAACACAGCCAAAAGAGTTCATTTTGAATGAATCATCTTATACAGTGCTGAACTGAGGCACAGATCTAGCCCTTGTGTGTAGTATAATGGGGTTTTAGAACTGGAGTAAAAGTTTCATCAGAAAATTGTTTTTGCTGGCCTACTATCAGATTCCTTCAAGTTTGGGAGATTATATATCAATTTAGATCTTTAGCTAACAATAGATTAAGGGTATTTGTGAACAAACCAAAGATAATTTATATCTTACCAGTAGCAAATAAGCTTATAATAAGATGCTCCACATCATGCCATTAGAGAATTTCAAAGCAAAACAATAATGAAATGCCATTGGTAAACACCTGTTAGAATTCAAAGCACCAACACCACCAAATGCTGGGCAGGGTAGGGAGCAACCAAAACTCTCATTCTTGGCTGCTGAGAATGCAGAATGGTACAGCTACTTTGAAAGACAGTCTAGCATTTAAACATAGGCTTACCATTTGACCCAGCAACTGTACTTCTGTGTATTTACCCAAATAAGTAGAAAACATAATGTCCACACAAAAAAGTCTACATTCAAATATGTATCTATGTATCTGCTTTTTTCATAATTGTGAAACTCTGGAAACGACCAATGTGTCTTTCAAAAGGGGAACGGTATCCATACAATGATATAGCTTATCCTAAAAGAAAGAAGCTGGTGTGAAAATCTACTTAAACTATATGGTTCCAACTATATGACATTCTGAAAAGGCAATATGGTACAGACAGTGGAAAGATCACTGGCTGATAGGAGTTTAAAGGGAAGTAAAGAGAGGTAGATGAGTAAATGAATCCCAGGACATTTCCAGGACAGTAAAACAACTCTGTGTGATACTGTAATGGTGGATACAGGACATTGTGTATTGGTCAAAATCATAGGTTTGTACAACACAGAGAGTGAATCCCTTGTGGAACAAACTATGTACTTTAGTTGTTGGTGTATCAGTTGTAACAAGTGTACTACGCCAGTGCAAGCTGTTGGATACACTGTGTAGGGGGAAGTGGGGCATATGGGAACTCTACTTTTTTGCACACTTTTTGTGTAAGCTTAAAATGGCCCTAAAAAATAAAGTGTGTAAGTAAGTAAATAAATGGATAAGAAAATAAGTAAATAAATCTAGTGTGAGAAAACAAGAAAAAAAATGTTATAGCTCTTAATTTCTGAGTTTAAAATATTTCTGCTGTGGACAATGAATAAAATAAGGAAGACTGGAGAAGATTTGATGCATTCAAATTAATGGTGTTGGTGAAAAATTTTGAAATTGCCATGGACTGTGAAAAAGAACGGACAAATCTGTCTTGGAAGACGTCCAACCAGAATGTTCTTAGCAGTGAGGATGGTGAGGCTTCATCTCAGGTACAACTTTTCTCAGAGGCTCATTAATTAGATCATTTATGTAAAAGAACAGAGCTGCATATAACATAAGGTTTTGCACCAGTTATGGTAAAACTGCTGTTGGATCAAAGAGGCCCTAAAATATAGTGAGTTGGAGGAGATACAACTTGATTCTTCATA
The DNA here is from genome assembly GCF_000296735.1 of Chrysochloris asiatica. NCBI lineage: Eukaryota > Metazoa > Chordata > Mammalia > Afrosoricida > Chrysochloridae > Chrysochloris > Chrysochloris asiatica. The sequence goes on from NW_006408708.1 coordinate 500,163, forward strand.
TAACAAGGTGAACCTTTTCAGGTTTGCAAGGAAGTTGTGATTCTCAGAGAATGTCAGGGACCCAAGCTCCTTCCAGATTTCTGGTGTGGTACTATAGGATAGGAGTACTGGTGTGGTGCTGTGGGTTAATGCGCCAGACTCTGCAAAGCCATTTGAACTGCAAGGTTAGTAGTTCAAGCTCACCCGCTGCTCCTTGGAAACAGGGTCACTATGGGTTGGAATTGACTCAGCAGCACTTAACAACAACAACTCTAGGATAAACACTGGACTCTGAACCACAAGGTCAGCAGTTCAAACCCACCAGCTGCTCTTCAGAAACCTTATACAGGGTCAACTATGAGTTGGAACTGACTCAATGACACTTATCAACAACAATAGGCTCCTTTCCCCCCGGTCAGCAGCCCTCCCTACGTCACAGATTCCACACATCTGGGTCTGACACTAAGGGGAGGGGAAAGTGTGTGGAGCCAACATTCCCAAAGCTTTTAGACCCAGAAGAGACACACATCACTGTCACCCACTTACCCATTGGGGAAAATGAAGTCGCAAGGCCACATCTGGCTGCTGAGAACTGTACAGTGTCATTTTTAGCTGGGCAGCTCTATATTCATTCACTATGGAAAAATGAAGAGCAGAGTCAGATGAGCAATAAGTGAACAGTCTGTACCGTAATGCTCAATGAAAGCAAACATTTATTTAAGAAAACATATTTCAAGTAGGGATTTAATTGTCTTTGTGTTCTACAGAAAGAAGAACTAAAGATCTGCTGCAGTGCAGAATTGATGTGTCTCCCATAGGTGTTAAGATGTTTTGTGGGTCCGTTTAGTAGTGAAAGGAGTGCCTGGGTGGCACAAACGTGTTTGGTTGGCTGCTTGACCAAATGGTTATAGAGGTTTGAGTTTACCAAGAGACGCCTGGGAAAAAAAGTCTGGCAATCTCGATGCACAAGTATAGGACCACACCCACAAATATATGTAGGTTTGACAGGATACTTGTACTTGGGTGTTTAACTGCTGCAAACATATCCACAATTGTGGTGAAGCATACAGGGGGCAAAGTTTTGAAAGCTTCTTATTTTGTTGTTCAGTGTCATTGAGTCAGTTCCGACTCATAACGACTTTGTATAGGGTTTCCAAGGTGCAGCTGGTGAGTTTGAATGACCAACTTTGTGGTTCAAACTGACTTTATGGTTCAGTTCTTACCCTACAGCACTACACCAAGACTCCATGAAACCTTCTAAGACACAGCCAAACACTTAAGGGAATGGGCCTGGGGGCTTAGGACCTCTGTCTCGGAGGACACCATGTTCAGTTGGCATATACCATAAACCACAAAGATAATGTTCTACATCCTGTTTTGGTGAGTAGCAGCTGGTGTTTTAAAACCTATTGAGTAACCATCTGAGGTGCAACTATTGGTCTCTCCCGCTCTGGAGAAAAGACGAGTTATGAAAATTGAAGTCATTTATAAACAACTCATCCAGTAAACTAATGGACCATGTGAACATCAGTGTCCATCACCCTGAGACCAGAAGAGGAAGTTAGTGCCTGGATGCCACTACAGTTATGCTGAATATGAATCATATTAGAAGGTACTAGACAGTTTGGGGGAGTCCTGGTGTGGCGCTGGTAGTTAATGTGCCAGACTGCAAAGCCGTTTGAACTGCAAGGTCGGCAGTTCAAGCTCACCAGCTGCTCCTAGGAAACCCTATACAGGGTCGCTATGGGTCGGAACCGACTCTACAGCCTTGACAACAACAGCAGACAGATTGGGAGGAAAATGTGGAGCAAAACTCAAAACTATAAAAAAGACCAGGCTTACTTAACTGCATAGTCAATGATTCAAATCCACCAGTCGTCCCATGGAAATAAGATGAGACTTTTTGCTCTCAGAGATTTACAGCCTAGGAAACCCTATACAGAGTCACTGTAAGTTGGAACTGATTTAACGGCACACAACGGCAGCAACAACTGGTTGGAACCCTGTGACTGTGGCCCTTAGTCACGCTTCAGGTTGGAACTGAACTTTCACCCCCCCATGATTCAATTTTTAGACAAACAGTAGATAGGTGTATAAGAAGAACACCACCACGAGGGAGGTGTGTACATCTTAGGATACCCAACCATTTTAGAACAAGAGTGAGCATTTACCCAAGGACAGATTTAGAAGGGTTAGGAAAGGAATGGAAACACAGGAAGGGAGTGAGATGAGTGATGTTACATTAAGGGAATTATAGTCAATGAGATGAAACAAAATGTGTATGAATTGTTGAATGTACAATTGTTGAATGATGATCTGCTTTGTAAAAACCATCACCCAATTTACAATAAAAAGTTAAAAAAAAGAAAACTCAACCACCAAAAAAACCTATAAGAACACAGTTGTACTGTGATACACATGAGACCTTCATGAGTCAGAATCAACTTGACAGAATAGTGCCATCGAGTCGCTTCTGACTCACAGTGACCCTGTGTAGGGTTTCTGAGTTGTAAATCTTTGTAGGAGCAGAAAGTCTCATCTTTTCCCACAGAGTGACACTGGTGGTCTTGAACCTCTGACCTGTGGTTTGCAGTCCAGTGCTTATCCTACAGAGCTATCTTGCGTCCTGATTTTGATGAACAAAGGGAAGGAGGGGTCAAAAGTAGTAGAGGATTGGAAATATGATAAAAGGAATGAATGCTGATTAAAGGTGCTCTTCCTTTCAGTCAGCCTCTAACAAGAAAGCCCTACTTTGTAAATTAAACTTATCCCTTATCTGACCTGACCTAGACCAAGTACACTAGATTCTAAAGATACTTTTTATGGGAGCAAGGCAATGATTCCCAAGCACAGAGATGTGCTCATCTTCTTTTTCACTCTAAAATACATATTTTGTGTTGAAAGTGAAGACTCACTTAGATGATCTCTGCTTGACCACTACTGCCAAAGAATGGAAAAAGGTGAAATGCATTCTTTATTGAGAAAAAATATTTCAGGCAAAATTTAATTATGAAGTAAGTAGCTTTCCTCAGCAGAAGAATTGCACAAATACTCATAACGACAGCCAAGTTTTATCTAGTATTGTAGTAAATATTTCTAGATGCTAATAAAAATCACCTCTCCAAGTTATTTCATTCTTGTGTAGTTACTAGCTGAGCTGCTAATCACATAGTCAGCAGTTAGAATCTACCAGGTGCTCCTTGGGAGAAAGATGAGGGTTTCTTCTCCCGTAAAGATTTACAGCCTCAGAAACACTATCCAGGGGCGCTGTGAGTCGAACCATCTCCACAGCACATGACCACCACCAAAAACAGTTAGAAGGAATTAAATGATGTCCAGGGAGTCCTGGTGTGGCACTGTAGGATAAGCACTGGACTGCTTACTTTAGGATTGGTATTTCAGACCCACCAGCCACTCCTCAGAAACCCTATACTGGATTGCTGTGAGTTGGAATTGACTCAGTGACACTTAGCAACAGTAACAAATGATGTCTGGAGTTACTGCCCGGCATTATAAACAATCTTCTGCAATTTTGGGCTTGGCAAGTAATATACATTGAACTCTTGTATACAAGTAATGCTCATATGTTTAATAATGGGTGATCTTTAAAAGGAGGCATCTGGTTCTGTTTTTATGAGTAACCCATTGCCTGACTGCTAAAAATAACTTCAGTTATTTTAAACAGATGGTCCAGAGTTGATAAGGAAGAAAGTAGAAGTGAGTCCGTATCTCAGTTTTGTTTTGTTTTGTTTTTCCACACCAAAATCTGAAAAATAATTAGCAGTATTACCATATTTTTCACAGTGTACCTATATAAAAAATACACACACACACACACACACACACACACACACATATATATATATATATCAAGCAGAAATTATAAAATTAGATTTAAATAGTGGTGGTATTGCATGTTCATGCATACACCATGCATAAATCCAGAAATAAATTTCAATAGTACGAAAATGTTATTTATGATCATACTTGTATATTAAAGATATAATCCATAAGTAAGGAGTCATGGGTTGAGGTTTGGTAGGTTGGATTGAGGTAGTTGAAAAATAGGCAAATGAAACTGCGTTTGCTCTGGGACAGTTTGTGTTAACACGGTCTAAGAGCAGTGGAGGTCCTCATAACTGTTCTGCACCCAGGTACTTGGAGAGGACCATTCAGACCCATCATGTGTGAGTGAGGGGCATACAACCCCTCTATACCTGCTGCTCTCATGTCCGGACAGGTGGGAAACTGAAACAGCCTAAGTGTAGTGGCCAGCCAGCTAGACAGCAGGATACAATGTGCAGCATGCTGGCCTCACCCACATGAGTGGTCTCCAGCCTGGGGTGTACAGATCTTTGCACTCCTGGCCTGGGCTAATTTCATTGGAGAAGAATTTGCAAAACAGGGAAGGAATCCTGCTGCTAGAGAAGGGAGTACTGCTTTAGAAAGTCAAGGGTAGGCTGCTGAGGGTCTGCTGCTGGGAACCCAATCTTCTAGTTATCAGGCACCAAGAAAAAGATTAAATTAAATCCATTGGGCGGGGGAGGGGGGGAGGGCAGAGTGCAGGGGGGGGGCTGGGTACAGGGGAGACGGGGGGATGGGGGGGGGGGGGGGGGAAGTGAAATTAAAGTCAGCAACATATAAATATTACGAGAGGGTGTTGCGTGGTATGCAAAAATTTATAGCATGCACGTTATTTGTATAAAATACATGTGTGTGCGAGTGTGTGTATATATCCTGGGGTGGCACTGTATGATCGGCTCTTAATTGCTGGCAGTTCAAACCCACTAGCAGCTCCTCAGAAACAGGGTCTCTATGAATTGGAACCAGCTCAGTGGCACTTAACAACATATATACATTACAAATATATAATATTTTAATCTAAATGCTTACTTTTAAGAAGTAATCTAAGAGAGAAGATTTTTAGGTAAGCATCCAAAGCCAGTATAAATTGCTTGAATTCCTACTTTCAGTTATCTGCACCAAAACACTTGCTGTATTGTTGAAGTCATTGTTGTTGTTAGGTGCCATCGGGTTGGTACTGACGCATAGCGACCTTATGTAAAACAAAATGAAACATTGCCCAGTCCTGAGCCAACCTCACAATCATTGCCACGCTTGAGCCTGTTGGTGCTGCCACTTTGCCAGTCTATTTCTCTAGGGAGTCTTCCTTTTTTTCTCTGACCTTCCACCTTACCAAACATGATATCCTTCTCCAGTGACTGGTCCCTCCTGACAATATGTCCTCTAAGTACGAGAGATGAAGTTTGGCTATCTTGGCCTCCAAGGAGCACTCTGGCTGCACTTCTTCCAACATAGATCTGTTGGTTCTTTTGGCAGCCTATGGCACTTTCAATATTGTCCTCCAACACCATAACTAAATGCATCAATTCTTCTACAGTCTTCCTTATTCACTGCCCAGCTTTCACATGTGTATGACGTTATTGAAAATACCATGGCTTGGGTCAGGTGTACCTAAGTCCTCAAGCTGACATCTTTGCTCTTCAACACTTTAAAAAGGTCTTGTACAGCATATTTGCGTAATGCAATATGTCATTTGATTTCTTGACTTCTGCTTCCATGATTGTTGATTGTTGATCCAAGAAGAATGAAGTCCTTGACAACTTCCATCTTGCCTCCATTTATATGGATGTTGTTTATTGGTCCAGTGATGAAAACTTTTTTTTTTCTTTACATTGAGATGCAATCCATACCAAAGGCTGTGGTCTTTGATGTTCATCAGTAAGTATTTTAATTTCTCTTCACTTTCAGCAAGCAAGGTTGTATCATCTGCATATCGCAGGTTGTTAAGAGTCTTCCTCCATCCTGATGCCACACGTTTTTCTTCATATAACCCAGCTTCTCAGATTATTTGCTCAGCATACAGGTTCAATAAGTATGGTAAAAGAATACAACCCTGTCACACACCTTTCCTAATTTTAAACCATTCAGTGTTCCCATGTTCTGTTCAAACAGATGCCTCTTGGTTCATGTACAGACTCCTCGTTAGCAGAATTAATACTGGAATACTCATACTTCACAATGTTTTCCATAGCTTATCATGATCCACACAATTGAAAGCCTTTGCATAGTCAATAAAGCACAGATATACATCTTTCTGGTATTCTTTGCTTTCGGCCAAGATCCATGGAACATCAACAATGATATCCCTCGTTCCACGTCCTCTACTGAATATGGCTTGAACCTCTGGAAGTTCTCTGTCAATGTATGCTTGCAGCCGTTTCTGTATTACCTTTAGTAAAATTTTACTTGCATAGGATATCAAAGATATTGTCCGATGATTTCCACATTCCATTGGGTTACCTCTCTTTGGAATGGACACAAATATGGATCTCTTCCAATGGATTGGCCGGATAGTTGTCTTCCAAATTTCTTGGCATAGATGAGTGAATGCCTCTAGTGCAGCCTCACTTGCTTGATAGATTTCAGTTTTTATTCCATCAATTCCTGGTGCCTTGTTCTTTGCCAGTGACTACAATGTACCTTGGACTTCTTCCTTCAGTATCATTGGCTCTTGATCATATTATGCCTCTTGAAACAGTTGAACATCAACAATTTCCTTTTGGTACATTGCCTCTGTGTATTTCCTCTATCTTCTTTTGATGTTTTCTGCATCATTCAATAATTTGCCCAGAGAATCCTTCAATAATGAAAGTCAAGGCTTGATTTTTTTCTTCAGTTCCCCCAGCTTAAAAAATGCTGAGCGTGTTCTTCCCTTTTGGTTTTCTAACTCCAGATCTTTGCACCTTTTGTTGTAATATTTGACTTTGTCTTTTCGAGCTGACCTTTGAAATTTTCTGTTCAGCTCTTGATCTCCTCATTTCTTCCATTTGCTTTAGCATCTCTACGCTTCTGACGTCCATTTTGATCTTTTCCTTCTTTCTTGTCTTCTTAATGACTTTTTGCTTTTTTCCTGTATGATGTTCTTGATGTCATCCCACAACTCTTCTGCTCTTTGGTCTTTCGTGTTTAATCAAATCTGTTCTTCAGATGATCTCTAAATTCAGGTGGGATATATCCAAGGTCATATTTTGGCTTTCATGGACTTGTTTTCATTTTCTTCAGCTTCAGTCTGAGTTTGCATGTGAGCAATTGGTGGTCTATTCCACAGTCTGCCCCTGGCCTTGGCTTTGGCTGATGATAAGGAGCTTGTTTCCACAATCTCTTTCCACAGGTGTAGTGATTTCTGTGTATTCCATCTCATAAGGTCCATGTATATAATCGATCATCTCTTATGCTGTCTAAAGATATTTGCAATGAACAAATCATTGGTTTTGCACAATTCTGTCGTGGAATTCCTAGCATCATTTCTATCACCAAGGCCATATTTTTCCCACTACTGATCCTTCCTCTTTGGTTCCAGCCTTTGTATTCCAATCACCTGTAATAATCAATACATCTTGATTGCATGTTTGATCAATTTCAGATTGAATAAGGTGGTAGAATTCTATTTCATCCTTGCTGGCTTTAGTGGTTGGGGCATAAATTTGAATAGTAGTGGTATTAACTGGCCTTCCCTATAGGTGCATGGATAGTATCCTATCACAGACAGCATTGTACCTCATGACTGATCTTTATATGTTCTTTTTTGATGATGAGTGCAACACCATTCGTCTTCAATTTGTCATTCTAAATAGTAAACCATGTGGTTGTCAGATTCGGAATGGCCAATACCAGTTCATTTCAGCTCACTAATGCCTAAGATATCAATGTTTATACATTCCATTTCAATTTTTACAATTTCTAATATCCTAGATTCATACTTCGTACATTCTATGTTCTGATTATTAATGTATGTTTACAGTGGTTTCTCTTCATTTTGAGTTGTGCCCCATCAGTAAATGAAGGTCCCATGCACTTTACTCACATGGGCTTTACTCCATTCACTTCATCACGGTCAGCTCTACTTTGAGGAGGCATCTCTTCCCCAGTCGCATTTTGAGTGCCTTCCAACTTGAGGGGCTCGTTTTCCGGCGCTATATCTAACAGTGTTTCTCTGCTGTTCATACGGTTTTTGGTGACTAAATATTCGGAAGTAGTTCGTCTTTCCTTCTTCCTAGTCTCTCTTCTTTGGGAAGCTCGTTTGAAACCTGTCCACCGTGGGCGACCCTGCTAGTATTTAAAATACCTGCGCATAGCTTCCAGAATCACAGCAACTCATAAGCCACCACAGTACAACAAACTAACAAATGAATAGTGGATTGTTGAAGTAAAGCTGTACAATTTTAAAAGAAAGTTAAACTAGTGAAATACGACTCCAACCGAAACATATTTAAAAAGTCCTGAAATCTTAAGAGTGGTACATAGTGATGATGCTAATATTTTATGTGAGTATACTTTATGCTTAAGGACAGTTCCAGGTGGCCAGGAAGAATATAGGTTGAAGAAGTTTATTTATGTTTTCTAAATTCTTCATGGGTCTTGAACTAGGGACTAGTTGTTGTTATGTACCGTGGAGTTGGTTCCTACTCATAGCGACCCTGTGAAGTGTTTGCAAGGCTCTCCTCTTATTCATTTTCTGCCATTGAGGATCATGACTATTTTGATAATGCAGCAATGAATTTAGTATTTATAAGGTACTTTGAAGAAGATATGTATTTAATATGCAAATGCTATTATACATCAGATTACAATAGTTGTTCTATGCAGCTGATAAAGTAAGGAAGATGAATAGCTAGAGTTTCCTACTTGAGAAATACTATGTGTTGAGGTTCACAAACTTTTGATTTTTTATTCAAATGAAATTGTTGCATCTAATCGTGATGTGGCGCTGTGAGTTAATGCGTTGGACTGCAAAGCTGTTTGAACTGCAAGGTTGGCAGTTCAAACTTACCAGCTGCTTCTTGGAAACACTATACAGGGTCGCAACCAACTCGACAGCACTTAACAACAACAAATCTATATTTATGAGATCATTGTCTTTGCATTGTTAGCGTACCATATACAATTATTTTGATTTTTGCATTTATCTTTACCTTTATTGTTTCACTGGCTACCCACTGAAACATTTTTGAGTTATGTGTTATAGGCCTACCTAAGTGGAATCTTTGAGGAAGACAGATGAAGCTTTCTGCTTCCACGAAGACTTAGAAAGCCCCAGAAACCCTATCCAGAGTCTCTCTGAGTCAGAACTGACTCGACAGCACTTAACAATATGTGTTAATCTTTGACATTTGCTTCTGTCTGAATTTCTCTGAGCAAAAAGTTGTATTTTGTTTCATATGAAATTACATAATTAGAGACCAGAGGTGTGCAAACTATGGCCCATAGGCTTGGTTTCGTCTACAATGTTCTTTATATTTATGGTGGTGGTTATGTGCCATCGAGTTGGAACCGACTAATTCTTTACGGGAGCAGAAAGCCTCATCTTTCTCCCGCAGAACAGCTAGTAGTTTCGAACTGCTGACCTTGTGGTTCGCAGCCCAATTGGTAACCACTACGCTACCAGAGCTGTAAAGGGTGGTTTAAACACATATGCACATAAACACTAAGAATATGTGACAGAGCCCAAGTATAGTTGCAAGGTCTAAAATCTGATCCTTTAAGAGAAAGATTTTCCGCCCCCTGTCCTAAGCAATAAGTATTATGTTACATAGTCAAGAGCACAGGTCGTGGTACAGGTTGCCATGATTCAAATCCTGTCTCGACCACATTTATAGTGCAACTTTGGGTAAGTTCCTTTATTTCTCTATGATTTGCTTTCTTTTCTGTAGCTGGTAATCATTGCATTGCCTACCTCATAGGGCTGTGGTGAAGACTTAAGTTGTACATAAAGAACTTGGAACTGTGCCTGGTACTAGTAAGTGCTCAGTAAATGCTTATGATAATGACGATGATTATTGTTGTCATAGTAGAAAATGTCTGAGATTTCATGTAAGCCAGCTTTTGCTTTCAGTGAGTGAATTCCCAAATGATCACTGATTACTTTCTGTTTTCTTTATATAAAATTGAGGATCTTTTTCTTTTTAATGGTGCCTGCTTTTTAATTGTTAAAAACAAAAACAAAAAAAACCTGCTGTAATCAATTATAAAAAGATGATTAAAGACAAAAAGAAGTATAAGGATGGTTACACAAGTAAAGGCCATTAGGAGTTTTTTTTAATGTGACAAATACTTGAAAAAGCACAAAACCTTTGATACATTTCTGGCTAGGGTAAGAAGAAATAAAGTGGATATGAGAAAGAGAGACGAGCAGATGGTGGTTAGAGGGAAAACAGAGCAAAACAAGACTGAGAAAGAAGGCAGGTCGTCAGCACAACAGGAGAAAGATCAGAAAAGAGGCTAGAGGATTCTGTCTTCTCATCAAGGATGCCTAATGTTGGGCTCCCTCTACCCCTGGGATCCCATCTCTATGATCAAATTAATTGCTTTCCTTTCAAGATAATTTGTGCCTTCTTTTGCTTGGTGACTTCCATTGTAGAAATAAATTTTCAGTGCCTTTATACATGTTTCCCCTCAGAAAACCATTGCATACCAAATCATCATATGGTGTGTATCTATTTTTCAGGCCTAGAAATTTTATTCCTTGTAACCACTTGCCTTTGTCATCCTCATCCTCATTGAACATTCATTGGGTTCCTAAATGGTACCTGCTTTCATCTTTGAATCCTCTCTATTCTACTTGTTTTTCAAGTAGGGGAAGAAAAAACGTCATTACTTCCAAAATAAACAAAATGTCAAAAACCAGAAATTTAAAAAAGTATAATTCATTTTTTCTTTTTTCTTTTTTTTCACTCTGGTTGGTTATTCTGTGTATGGATGTTGGGTTGAAGTGGTAACTGTTCAGTATAGGTTTCTGATGATACCAGGAAACTGAATTAATGGCCTTACCTCCAGATTACACGATGAAGCCACACACTGATGACATCGTCTTATTAGCTATAAGAGAACAAGAATGTAGAACTTTCAAGTACACAGCTTCTGGGATCTGATTCTAAGAGTTTTCATTGTTAACTGCCCACTGCAATAGTGAAGTCTTGGTATGTTGCTGTGGGTTAATGCACTGGACTGCAAGTTCAGTTTGAACTGCAAGGTTGGCAGTTCAAGCTCCCCAGCTGTTCCTCAGAAACCCTATACAGATTACTATGAATCGAAACCGACTCCACAGCACTTAACAACAACTGGGACCGTGTTAAGAATAGGGGTTGGGAGCAAAGATGTCAGTTTGAAAACTAATTGCGCCTGACCCAAGCCATGGTATTTTCAGTAACCTCATATGCCAGCGAAAGCTGGACAGTGAATAAGGAAGACTGTAGAAGAATTGATGTTTTTGAGTTATGGTGTTGGAGGAGAATGTTGAAAGTGCCATGGGCTGCCAAAAGAAGCAACAGATCTGTGTTGGAATAAGTGCAGCCAGAGTGCTCCTTGGAAGACAAGATGGCCAAACTTCGTCTCTCATACTTCGGACATATTGTCAGGAGGGACCAGTCACTGGAGAAGGATATCATGTTTGGTAGGGTGGAGGGTCAGAGAAAAAGAGGAAGACCCCCAGCGAGATGGATTGGCAAAGTGGTAGCATCAATGGGCTCAAGCATGGCAACAATAGTGAGGTTGGCCCAGGATTGGGTAGTGTTTCGTTCTGCTGTGCGTAAGGTCACTATGAGTCAGTACTGACTCGATGGCACGCAACAACAATGTACTAAAAAAATTTTATAAGTGTTACAACAATTTATACGTTCTTTGAAATTTTGAGGTCAACTTGAGTTTTCCTGCATAGCAATCATAAAATTATACTTAGTAGTCCTTCAGCACAATAAATACTTTTGAATGAATGAATGAATTAATGAATTAATGAATGAATGAATGAAGAAATAAATACAGTGAACATTCTTCTGAAATACACACAGGTTATTAATGTTATTTTAGATATCTTTGTGTTAAGAACTTTTTTTAAGTTTTGAATGACTTGCATTTACCAAATACACAGTTGAATATATGAAAGGGAAAATGAACATGAAATCTGTGTTTTCATGAATTAATATTTTTATAGTTTAAATGATAAACAATAGTATGGATAGATCTAGATGTTTCAGGTATTTAAGGCCTTTATATATTTATTCATAGCTTTTATTGTGAATTGAGTGAAGGTTTACAGAGCAGATCATCAGTTTTACATTCAACAAATCATATACTTTGCTTCATGACAATGATTACAGTCCCCTCCGTGTACCAACAGTTAACAGTATTTACCTCTACTCACTTTAACTTTTACATTCCTCCCTGTGTCTTCCTCTACCTGAATCTATCCTTTGTTACCTTCCCTATTGTTCTATATTGCCTACCCAGTAACCCGTGTTAACATGTGTCTACCCTCTAGCCTGTGAATAATTTTCCCTGTTCCCTCCCCCTGTAATCATGATGGATTGTTTTTTTTTATCAAGAAAACTGTTCCTTAACATTTTACAACATTGGTCTCATACAATATTTGCCCTTTTTTGATTGACTAATTTCACTCAGCATAATGTCCTCCAGGTTCATCCATGTTGTGAGGGGCTTTGCAGATCATTATTTTAAATGTTGCATAGTGATCCATTATGTGTTTGTATCAAAGTTTGTTTAACCATTCTTCTGTTGATGGACATTTAGGCTGTCTCCATCTTTTTGAAGTGTCTCCTTTAGACAGTATATTGAAGTATCCTATTTTCTTCTGCATCCTGCTCTCTCTGTCTCTTGACCGGTACATTAATCTATATACATTCAGTTTAATTATCTATAGGTATGGATTGATTGCTGTCATTTTTCTGCGTGTTTTCTTGTGGGGCTGCTGGTTTCTTTATTCCACATCATTTTCTGCACTGAGCTCATTTTGTTTGTGGGTTTTCTTTTTCTTTTGTGTTAATGTTTACTAAATATTTCAATTTTGTTCTTTTGATGTGCAGGTATACTAATTTTCTTCAGGTTAGTACTGACCTAGATGGTTCAGACGTTTAAAGCCTTTAGTTGCAACTCTTGACCTCAGTTATAAAATACCGTTGTTAACGATTTTTACTAACCATGCTGCCTCTTAAAAGCAGGCCTTCCATATGCCCTTTCTTAAGGTTTTGTTGTTGTTATTGTTAAGTACTGTGGAATCAGTTCCAACTCATAGCTACCCTGCACAGGGTTTCCGAGGCTGTAAATCTTTACGGGCTGTAAATCTTTACGGGAGCAGAACACCTCATCTTTCTCCCATGGAACAGCTGGTAGTTTCAAACTGTTGACCTTGCGATTCGCAGTCCGATTCGTAACCACTACGCTACCAGAACTCCTTAATAATGATAATAACTTTTAAAAAAAAAAGCATTTGACTCCTGTCAGAACCAGTTAATGACAAGAGTTGTCAGAATAGAATCCCTCATAGGTCCATAAGTCCATATCTGTACTTACAAGCTATGGGCTGGGTATAGGTGAGGGCCCTTAAACCCTAAGTCCTGGAAGGACAGGGGCTGTTATTTGTAGCTGACATGGAGCTGAATCTGATTCATGTCAGCCCCATGTGTGCAAAGTAGAACTGCTCCCTAGAGATCTCAAGGCTGTGATCTTTTGTAAGCTGATCACTAGACCTGTCTTCTGAGGGCAGGAAACAATAAATGCTGATTTTTAAAAAAAATGCTTCGGAATCCAGAGAGTACTGGAAAAATGGAGGTTCCAACATAGGAAGTAAAGATGGGAAGGGGAGGCAGCCACAGCTAGAAAAAGGGGGACTTGAAGCCAGAAGCCAGAAGAAAGACAAATAAATAGGCCCACTACGTCCATCCTTAAATGATACAAAGGACAGAAATGGTGGAATTGATGGAGGGAACTTAGTAACCACCAAGATATGCATTTATATGTAAAAGCCAGGATATGCATTTTTGTAGAACAGAACTAGAGATGGGATAAACTCTCGTGTACAGTTTGGTATTTTACCCTCCTGCACGTGTAAATTTGATGGAACATTTTGATATAAATAATTTATTAGAACTGACTCAACAGCACTTACCAATAACAAAACTACTTCACCTAATATGCTAGGAGTAGTTGTACAGTGGTAGACAATAGTGGCCCAAACACACATGACACCTGCCTTTATAGTCTAGTAGGGGAGACAAGATGCTAAGCAAAGAAGCAAAAATAATAATAATAACATGTTTACAAATTTCATGCTATAATTTTAATTTCAAGCACACAGAAAGTGCTACTTCTGAATAAATGTAATTTAATGGTGTATTTACTATTTTTTAATATAATTAATTAGCTGAAGATGGGAGCCTATTTTGCTCTATTTCTCTATAAATACACTACATGCTACAAATCAGATATACAAATGTAACAGCTGCCTCTTCATTGTTTTGTTCATTTGATACTCATTTTAATGAATCATTTGAACAGACTCCAAAATATTAAATTAGATGTATAAGCATGCTTTAACAGTGACATCATGATGTTGGTATATTTAAAATTTAGCAGTGATATCACTGTCTAATTATAGGAAATTTAAAGAAAGTCGATTATTTGAGCTACTTTACTATCTATAAATAACTTGCAAGGAAAACAGACAAAGGATAAAAATGAACCCAAGGATCCATAGCTAAGTATAGAGGATGGGAAAAATTCGCCCACTTTTTCCTCTTGACACATGAACCCTGATAATTGGAATACATTTTTTGGCAGTCCTCTGTTGAAATTTGGCTTTTCTTGATTTTATATTCAATATCTGAGTGATAACAAAGAAATTGGGATGGGTTCTGCAAGGGCGGGACTTGTATTCTGTCTTCCTTGGTACTTTCTGTTGAAAAGTTTTATCCAAGGGGAGAGTGATACATGTAACTGTCTCCTCCATCCCACCTTTAACAACATTCGTAATTTATTCGCAAAAAAAAATTCTGAGAACATGAAAATTGAAATGCTAAGTACCTGTCTTTTGGGCACTTGCTTATTAAAAATATACCTCTGAATACTTAGTTTATCCTGTTCAGGCTCCTCTACTTACTAACCCATGAAAACACAGGTAAGGTGGCTTTAAGTTGACATGGCTTACATGTAAGATGTAGTAATAAATCACTAGAGGCTGAACTGCTTTTAGATCCTGCCCGAATTGTCATAGTAATGCACCTCTATGTTGGTTGTTGTTGGTAAATACTGTCGAGTTGGTCCCGTCCCATAGTGACCCTGTGCAATGTTTCCGAGGCTGTAAATCTTTACAGGAGCAAATGCCTCGTTCTCCCGCGGAACGGCTGGTAGTTTCAAACTGCTAACCTTAAGGTTCACAGCCTGATTCGTAACCTCTACACTGCCAGAGCTCCTTAATGCACCTCTGTAAAGGGTGTTGAAAATGGTAATGAAGTAAGCACTATGTATTTTAGTACCTTCATTCTCTCAGAATGTTTTTTGTGTAGGTTTTCTCATTTGATTTTTATGCAGTTCTGGGAAGCAAAATTCCTGCTGATTCAGAAGTTTGTAGACATGTCTAAGTACTTACATCTGGGAGGAAGCGTAGACTCGTTGATTAAAACAATAGCAAGAGTTTTGTTTATAATAAATTAAGATGTGTTATGCATTCTGCTGCTGCTGTGTACCGTGGAGTCGGTTCTGACTCATAGCGACCCTGTACAGGGTTTCCGAGGCTGTAAATCTTTACGGGAGCAGAACACCTTATCTTTCTCCCGTGGAACTGCTGGTAGTTTCGAACTACTGACCTTGCAATTCACAGCCCAATTCATAACCACTACGTTACCAGAGCTCCTTATGCATTCTAGCTGTTCTAAAAAGTAAGAAATGGAATCTCAGGATCACTTAAGCCCAGAAACCGTGTCGGCTCTCACTTTCAGGGATCATTTTCTGATGTTCTGTTCAGTGACTGTCGTTTTTATTACTGACTGGCTGTCTTGCAAATGTGTGTCACTAGTCACAAGGATGAGGAGGGGCTCGTTCATGTGATTGATTGTTTATCTAAGTCAGTAGTAGTGTCATCTTCATATTTAAAGGACTGTGGTGCTGTAGAATAAGTCCTGGGCTGTAAGGTTAATTTGAACCATAAGGTTGCTGGTTCAAACTCATCAGCCGCTCCTCGGAAACCCTATACAGGGTCGCTATGAGTCGGAAGTGACTCGACAGCACTTAACAACAGTAACAACATGTGTTAATATAAGGAGTCCTGGTGGCCAGTAATAAGGAGCAGTGTTTAAGTGCTCATCTGTTAACTCAAAGGCCAATGGTTCTAACTCACTAGCTATTTCATGGGAGAACGATGTGGCAGTAAAGATTTACAGCCTTGGAAACTATGGGGCTATTTTACTCTGTCCTAGAGAGTTGCTATGCTTTTAAATCAACTTGGCAACAAGTTTGTTTGTTGTTGTTGTTGTTATTGTTGCATGTTAATGTGAAACTCCAGTATAAAATGGGCAACCAGTTTAGAGAATGAATAGTCGGCTGTTACGGATGATGAGGTCAGAGACAAAACCCACACACCTTTCTAGACCGACAGATCTCTGTGGAGATAAACATGCTTCCCTGGAAGAGTCACGCAGCCACGCCTGGCATCACTGAGCTGGTGTCTCATTTTCACTTTACCTGTTCTTTGACTTGAGTACTGTGGAAATGAAGCCTTGGATTTACAGAGTCACCCTTATGGAATGAGTTTGTTTTAGTCACTCATGGTAAGGACTCCCAAAAATAACCAGACCATGTCAAACCAGAAACTAAGCAGTGATAATGTACTTGTCTACTTAAAAATAGAGAAAGCCATATGCTAACTAGATACAATTTGGAGATGGTGGGTTTTCCTTAAAAGGCAATGATACTAAGTCTAAAGGTATACAGGAAAATATTTACCACTCCTAAGCTGACACATAAAATTTGTCTTTGAAACAAAGGTGTTTAATATGAATCCACAAGGTATCGTCATATTCTTCAGTGACTGGTTTATAGATGACCAAAGTTAAGTTTTTTGTACTTTGCTTTTGTTTTGTTGTGTGGCATTGTGTTTTTTATAGTATCTGCCTTTTTAAGTTTTCATTGCTCATAAGCACTCCACTAGGGGGCAGACAAAAGAACTGGAGAAGAAAGGAAACCAAATCAATGCCTTTTATTAACTATATCTTCATGCCAGATGCTTCCAGCTTCTCCTAGATACTTTGGGGGAAAGTTTTCTTATTTAGTTGTACTTCATATGTAAACAAATAGTGTATTTGTTTCTCCATGTATATAGTAAGTGTATTTATGCAGGTTTATTGGTAATTTTTCAATTAATTCATTGTTACAGTGTTTGTTTTACTTTCCTGGCATATTTCTGCCATCCAAGTACATATAATGAACATTCAGTAATTGTTTATTCATGATTGTAATGATAATCCTTATACAGTTTACCATATACTGTGCAACAAGACTCTCATTCATTCATTCATTCATTCATTCAACATTTACTGAACCCTTATTTAATAACTTAAGTGAGATAACATTCACATACATATAATTTACCCATCTGAAGTGCACAATTCAGTAGGCATTAATATAGTTAAAAGTTGTTTCATAATTACCACAATCAATTATAAAACATTTGTAATAACCCCCAAAGAAACACTTAAGTCATCATCTCTAACTCCTCATCCTACCAACTTTGGGAAACCACTCGTTTCTTACTGTTTCTGGAAATTTCATATCAGTGGAATCGTACATTATATGATCTTTTGTAACTGGCATTTTTTTCATGTAGCTTGGTGTTTTCAAGGTTCATCCATGTTGTAGCATGGATCAGTACTTCATTCCTTTTTTATTGATAAATAAGATTACACTTTTGGCTATAGAAGGGAGCCCTGGTGGCACTGTGGGTTAGGTATCAGGCTGCTAACCATTGGGTCAGTGGTTCAAAACCGTGAACCACTCCACCAGGGAAAAATGTCTGCTGCCATAAAGATTTATAGTCTCAGAAACTATGAGTCAGCATCGACTTGATGGCAGTAGGTTGTTGTTAGTTTAAGTCCGTACCGACTCATAGCGACCTTATGCACAACAGAACGAAACACTGCCCGGCTCTGGGCCAGCCTTAGTGTTGTTGCCGCACTTGAGCCCTTTGATGTTGCCACTTGGCCAATCTGTCTCGCTGGGGGTCTCCCTCTTTTTCTCTGACCCTTCACCTTACCAAACATGATATCATTCTCCAGTGATGGCAGTAGGTGGGGTATGTTTATCCAATCATCAGTTGATAGACATTTGGGTTGTTTCCACTTTTTAGCTGTTATGAATTATTATTGATGTTGTCAGTTTAGAGACGAATCTGCTATTGCCGATGATGAGGTCAAGTCGACTCATGTTGACCCAGGTGTACATAGTTGAGCCCTTAATTTTTGTGAGATATTGGATGTTAGAATTAGAGAATAGACCCGACAAGAGAGAGTCCGGGGAGTTGGGGGACAGAAGGAGGTTAATCATAGCTGTTCTCTTAAAGTTTGGGAAAATAATTAGGCCATGAGAGGAACCAGGAGGGATCCTTTATGGCTACAGTGCAGGTAGTTTTTATTTCTGATTAAAAGTTTTCTATGGTGATATTTCTGACTATTGCTTTCTCTCCCCCTCAAGTGTCTATTTTATAATGGTAT
>NW_006408708.1:521331-553355 GCF_000296735.1 Chrysochloris asiatica
AACTAGACTGGACAATGTAGTCTATAATCGTAGAAAGGGAGGAGGAAGAGAAGGGGGAAAAAAAAAAAAACCTGTAGCCTAATATGAGTATGACTTTAATGTTGTCTTTCAGCTTCTTGCCTTCAAAGCTGTCTGATAGATTTCAAGATGCCACTGTTGGTTGTTATGCTGTACCTCAGGATTTAATTTCATTTTTGGCCTATTTTGTTTTTAAACTCTCTTTCCCTCTCCACACCCCTTGTTCTTGCCTTTTCCATGTTTAAAAAAAAAAAGTTCAAGGCCGACTCATGGACTGAGACTGTTTGTGTGCATGCGTGGCAGAAGAACCCACCAGTGGTGGGGACAGGGGTGTCCACTCGCTCAGGCACCCCCTCTAGTCACCAGAATGGAGATGTGCAAACAGTGGGGGGGAGCCAATGAATAGATACCAAAAAAGGAAAATCAAATGAAAGCAAAACTAACACAGTGTATTGTCCACCTTTGCTGGGAGGTTCCGTGCCATTTTTCAGTGGTGTGTCTGCTCTCCTGCTTGGTCTTGCCGTTTGGTCTCACCCAAGTTGTCGGCTCCATGGCCTGGAACATTGAAAAGTAGGCAATTTCTTACTTCCGCTACAAGTTCCACTAGCTTTAAGCCTTCAAACTTTTTAATTATTCCTACCTATCTGGTTCCAAGTTTTGGAACACTGCCCTGAATCTGCTTTGCCTGGTATTCTGTGGTATTGGTGATGGCAAACCTCACTGCACCGCTACCCTAACCGCCATCAAGCCCCGCCTACAAAGCTATAAATCTTTGTTGTTGTTACCGTTGAGTCGACTCCGACCCATGACTACCCTGTATAGGGTTTCTGAGGAGCAGCTGGTGAGCTTGAACTGCAAACCTTGCAGGTCAGACGGCTTTGCAGTCTGATGCCTTAGCCCACAGTGCCACACCAGGACTCCTATAAATCTTTACGGGAGTAAAAATCCTCATCTTTCCCCCCCACTTGGCGCAGTATGGTGGATTCAAACTACTGACCTTGGAGTAAACAACCCAGCATGTATCCTACTATATCAACAGGGCTCCTAAAATTGCTAAACATTAAAGGTAATTATTCTTAGAATGTCTTCCTTCAGGTTACAACAATCCTTAACATGCTGAAGTATCAAGAAGTTATTTTTCTGGAACAAAATCTTCATCTTTTAGATCTAATTAATCATTCCATTCAATATGAGGATACCAATTAATTATTGGTTAACAAGATTGTGGAATTTTTGTCGAGAAGATTATACACATTTGTTTTTAATTATTGCTTAGCGCATCTACTCTGCCAAATTAGATACAACATACCAGGAAAATCTTTGACTTATAATTAAATATCTTAATTACTAGACAGTATCTAGAAAGCTAAATTAGAAAACCCAGAGCAAATAAAAACCTTGCGTTTTTACAGTCATTAAATACATTTTTCTTATATTGGGCTTCACCTTCACTGTCATATCTTGGCATTGTTAGCAAGACCTAGTAAAAGTCACAATAATTGAAAAGTAATGAATTAAAATTATAAACTTGTCTCAGAAAGTTATATGTGCAACTTAGGAAACCAAAACTACATTCACTTTTTTTTCTCCTTTATTTTTTAGTTAGCTACTTAAGTATATCTGCAAGGTTGGTGGTTCAAGCTCACCAGCCGCTCCTCAGAAACCCTATGCAGGGTTGCTATGGGTCAGAACTGACTCGATAGCACTTAACAACAACTTAAGTGTATGGTATGAATATAGAATAAATGAGAATATGAAAAAATTTTTAAATTTTTTGAATGATATTGTTAAATGCTGTCGAGTTGGTTGCAACTCGTAGCAACCCTATATAAAGTTTCTGAGGAGCAGCTGGTGAGTTTGAACTGCCAGCCTTGAGGCTCAAACCACCTTTAAGGTTGAATGCTTATATTCCCCGCCCCCCTTCAATTTTTTATTTCACTTTGTAGTTGCCAATTAGATAAATTTTCAAAACACAGAAATACCTATACTATTTGTATGATTTTTATTCGGAACACTTTTCTTGGATATTGAATTAACCTCCAGAAATATAGATTCCACCAATGTATTAGGAGGCAAAAATATTTCAAGTTTGCATTTAAGTATAGGGTTAATTAAGCCTGATGGTTTTCTTTTTCTTAATTTTTTTAATCTAATTTTTTTAAGGTTTCTTAGAATTAAAACATTTAGATAGCCTCCCTTCATTTCTGTTGAACACGTAAATTTTTTTCTACACTAATACAATGTTCCTTTAAGTCCTTGAGAGTGGTAGTACACTTGCCCCCCTCCCCTAATCCCAGTTGCTATAAAGTTTTCAAGATTTTAATAAGATGGAAAAATCTCCCATATGTTTGGTTTAGAATTAATCTCACTTTTCAGGAGCGGAACAAGAATTAGAATTGTTCTTTTCATGCCTGCACTCATATACCGGAGTCCTGGTGTGGCGCTAAAGGGTTAGGTAATGCACTAGACTACAAGGTCAGTTTGAACCACATGATCAGCAGTTCAAACTCAACAGCCGCGCCTCAGAAATCCTCTACAGAATCACTATAAGTTGGAACCAACTCGATGGCACTTAACCACAACAACAGTACTGTGTTATACCAGTTGTGATGCTGGGACTTTTACATATATGTTCCACTTGACTTCCTTTCGACATTTATCTATTGCAGCAGCATCTTTAGTCTTAGGAAGGAGGAAGAGGGAGGGGGCCACCGGGCTTGGAAAGTGGATGTGTAGAGCGGAAAAATACAGGCAGGATATCCCCTTTCAGGATTTCATGTAGGTCAGGCTCTTCCACAAAGGATTGGTGTTTGGGGTGTTTGAAGCCCAGTAATTAATGTGAGAGAGGCACCATCTTTCCCTTTCCTCCTTGCTACCCCAATTCCAAGTCTACCCCTCCTTAGTTCTAGATAAATACCATCAATTGTATATTTAAATAAAATGCTAAAATTTGAATGTCTGTGGTGAAGTGTGGGATGTTGTGATGACGTCTCTAAAAACCCAAAGCCAATCCCTGCACTCTGAACTCAAGGTTTATATTTGGAAGACAGTGTGGATCCTGTATTTTTAAAGTGCCGTAAACATGTTTATGTGGCTATTTTTAGCTTTTACAGACTTTCTTGAACTTCCAAGTTGGCAAGTGAGACACAGTCGGTTGTGGTCCTGTTACCTCAGATGTCAGCAGCATTTGTGAATGATTCTTATTGTCCCACAGGGTTCCATACATTTAAAGCAAGATAGTGTGTAAATTATCTGTGTCAGCTGCACGTGGTGTATTTATATCACTCAGCGATTGTGTTATTGTACCTTGTTTGTTTTTAAGCTTTAATGAACCTTACTATTTAGGTAACAGTTTTTCTTAAGGTTCAAGATGAATAATTGCCAAATGGCACTGTTATTCCTCTGACAGAAGTAGCCAGTCATTGTCTCTTTACGCGAACCCTTTTCTCCAAGTCCTCAAACGTTAAAACATACATACACAAATCCTTACAGTCTCTGGTATTTTCAGTCCATTGTGTCTGTTTCCTGTCGGTCAAAGGTGATGAGGCCTGGGTGGTGTAGAGGGACATGGAAAGTTGAGAGGAAAAAAGAAAGCTGGGCTCGTTGTGGGGCCGATACACCATAGAATGGAGAAGATAGCACTTGGATTTGTTGAAAACAAAAAGAGGTAATGTCAACAACTTTTCTTATATGATGAGATCATTGTCTGCATGTTGTATGAATGGAAAAGCATTTTCCCCAAAGATTCTTGATTTACAAAGAGGTGACATACACACCCTCACCTGGGAGAGCTCCACATAGTTAGCCAGCACTATTTAGACTGAACTGGCTTCTACTTTTGCATCATACAGATCTTCTTGATTTCATTATCAACAGAGTAGTTTTTGTATTACATTCAACTTCATGCTTTTTGGATGAGATTAGTTTTCCTTGCTTTGTGCATTTAATGTGTTTTATAGTCAGTGACTTCAGAATGCATAATTTGTGTCTTTTTATACGCACATCTTTCTAAGAAAGCTTTCACGACTTCATCTTGCTTGCTCTGGGTGCTTTAGACTGAGTTTTATGTTGAGAAGGAAGTTAAGTACTTTGGCTTATTAGATATAAATTTTGTTATGGAAACTTGAAATTTGTTTTCCCAATTCTTGGTGTGTTTCCTCTGCTACTTAATATGAAAGTGTGTTTTGTATGTTCTATCCAAATCTTAATAAACCAGTATTAATCTTTTTTTTTAGAAATTATGAGTGAATGTTCAATAAGAAACTGAGAGGCAAAAATGAGAATTTTTGTGTATATTTTGCTAAAAATTCAGAACATTCTTTCTACTCCAGAAACAATTATCTTGGATTGAATAGCTGAACCAAAAATAGAATTTAGCGAGCTCTTAGTTTTATGGAAAACAAGTTTTCACTTAAAAAATTCCAGATTATTATTGGTGTAATGTTTTTTAAAAGAATTTCAGTTTGTTTAAGTATGTATGTAGGTAAACATGTATGTTGTTATCGTTAAATGCTGTCAAGTTGGTTCTGTTTCATAGTGATCCTGTCCAGGGTTTCCGAGGAGTGGCTGGTGGGCTTGAACAACTGACCTTGCTGTCTTGTGCTAATCCTGCAGCACCACACCATATATGTACATTATATGTACATTCATACACATATCTATACTCACAAAGTGACTGCCATCAAGCAGATTCCAAAACATAATGATCCTATAAGACAGAAAAAAACTGCTATACCATAGGGTTTCCAAGTATGTAAATCTTTATGGAAGCAGCAAACTGCCACATATTTCTCACCCAGAGTGGCTGGTGGGTTCAAACCACTGACCCTTTGGGTTAGCATTCAAACTCTTTTAACCACTGTTCCACCAGGGTTCCTTTTACATTTACATAAATACTTGCACTCACACACACACACATACATATATGTCGTCGTAGTTAGCTGCCGTTGAGTCAGATCCAACTCATAATGACCCTATGCACAACAGAATGAAACACTGCCCAGCCCTTCACCATCCTCACAGTTGTTGTGGTTGCGTCCATTGTTGCTGCCACTATGCCAATCCATCTCATTGGAGGTCTTCCTGTTTTTAGCTGACCCTTCATTTTTCCAAGCATAATGTCCTTCTCCAGGGATTCATCCCTCCTAACAACATGTCCAGAGTACAAGAGTTCAACAAAATCTCCCTGTCTTAGCTTCTAGAGAGCATTCTGGCTGTACTTTCAAGAATGATTTGTTTGTTCTTCTGGCAGTCCATGGTCCTTTCAGCATTCTTAGTCAATACCATGGTTCAAATTCATCAATTTTTCTAAGGCCTTCCTTAATTATTGTCCAAATTTCACATGCTTATGAGGCTATTGAAAATACTATGGCTTGGGACAGGCACACCTTAGTCCTCATAGTGACATCTTTGATCTTTAACACCTTAAAGAGGTCTTTTGCATCAGATTTGCCTAATGTAGTAGGTCATTTGAGTTCTTAACTGCTACTTCCATGAGAGTTGATTATTGATCCAAGCAAAATAAAGTCTTTGACAACTTCAGTCTTATTTTTATCCTTTTGTCATGATGTTATTTGCTGATTCACTTGTGAAGATTTTTTTTTCTTTACATTGAAGTGCAATCCATACTGAAAGCTGTAGTCTTTAATATTATATATGCATCCGTAAGTATTTCAAGTCTTCTTTGCCTCCAGAAAGTAAGGTTGTGTAATCTACATATCACAGGTTGTTAATGAATGTTTCTTCAATCTTGATGCCACTATCATCTTCATATGACATAACTTCTCACATTCTTTGCTCAGCCTACAGATTGAATAAGTATGGTGAAATGATACAACCTTGGATCACACCTTTCTTGATTTCAAACCATTCTATATCCCTTGTTTTGTTCACCTGACTGCCTCTTGCTCAGTGTACAGGTTTCTCATAAGCACAATTTGGAGCTCATATACACATGAAATCATATATATATAGGGGCTTTATAAAGTTTGTGGAAAAATTTCATCAACTTTTGATTTAATTTTCCACCAACTTTTTGAAGTGCCTCTTGTATGTACTATACTATTCCAGTTGCTGTCAAATCAGTTTGACCCACTGAAATCCCATGTATTTCAGAGCAGAACGGCCCTCTATGAGGTTTTCATGGTTGTGACCTTTCAGACACAGAATGCAGGTCTATCTTCTGAGGTGCTTCTAGGTAGATTCTAACTGCCATTCTTTGGTTAGTAGCCCAGCAACGTAAGTCTTTGTGCTGTGCAGGGACTTCATACACTTTGTACTTTCTTTCTTTCTTTTTTTTTTTTTTAGCTTGTACGGCAAGGGAATCATTGGTCATGAGATGATCATAAGCCTTACAGGGTATTCTCTTTTTGAGGGAGTGGTGGTAGAAGGGGTTAGCAAGAGTAAGGAATGAGGGTTAGGGTTAGGACTGTGGCTAGGTAGGCCTGGCCAAGAACTTTGTATAGTGTTAAGGTTATTGGTAGAACTGGGTTTGTATTAGGAGTAAGGATTGGACTAGGGTTAGGAGTAAGGCTTGGTCAAGTTTTTAGAATTACAGTCATATTTATTTTTTTCTTGAAATCTACTTGATTGTCTCTTCATTTGGAAATTCTGTAATTATATTATTCCCTCTTTTAACTGTATAGAGTTTTTTTGTGTTATTATAGTTATTACATATGTATGTCTGGTTCTCTGTTTTCAGTCTTGTAGGTCTGGCTTTCTTTGAATATGTTCGAAATAGGATTGAGTCTAGGTGATATTGTCATGTATATTAATCTCAGGTTGTTGTCACTGTTGCTGATTCTCTGTCCAAATAACACCTTTTAGTATTTTTTGTAAGGTGGTTCTGGTTTTTTATAAATTCTGTTAATTTCTTTGTATCTGAAAATGACAATTTCACTATCATGTTAAATGGACAATTTTGCTGGATATATGATTCTTGGTTGGCAGTCTTTTTTCCCCCCATAGTATTATATATATCATTACGTTATCTTGCATGCATGGTTTTTACTGAGAAATCAGAGTTTAGTCTTATTAATTGTAATATGTCTTGATGTTTTTCTTTCGAGGTCTGTCCTGTTTAGAGTTTGTTTACCTTCTTGAATGGCTACCTTCTCATATTTTTGATGTTAGGGAAGTTTTCATCCAACAACTTTTGGACAACATTCAGTGTGTTTTGTTTTGTTTTGTCCTTTCTCATCCTGCTCTGGAATTCCAATCACACATAAGTTATCCTCTTGATAGTGTCCCACATAAATCATAGACTTTCTTCATATATTTTTGTTCTGACCCCTAGCTACAGGAAGGCACAGAAACAAGGGAGAACTGTACCCCCTTGCTGCCAACCTCCAGCTGTGTCCTGTGCCTGCAGGCTGCTGTATGGACAGTTATTCACAAAAGCCTAAGATGGCCGTGCTACTCCACATCAACCCACAGTCCACTAGTTTTTCTTCTCTCTGATTGTTCCTGTTCAGCTTCCTCTTCTAGTTGGCAATTAATCCACCTCTCTGTCCTATCCCCAGATGCTCAGGATTCCAGGATCACCATCTGTATCTGTTTCACTTGGTCTTTCATGTCTTTGTTGCAGAGTGTTGGCTCAGGGTGTTTACCTGCTCTGCCATCTTGCCTCCTTCTTTATTTTCTTATGTATATAAATAGTGCTTTATAACTAAACTGTGTGGATTCTCCTGATATATTGTAGGCACTGTCTGAAGCCGTAAACTACTATCATATTGGCTTGGTTCCATCCCATAGCTCATAATTGTTGTCATTGTTGTTAAGTATTGTTGTTAAGTGCTGTCAAGTCAGTTCCGACCCATAGTGACCCTGAACAGGGTTTCCGAGGCTGTAAATCTTCACGGGAGCAGAAAGCCTCATCTTTCTCACACGGAGCAGCTGGTAGTTTCAAACTGGTGACCTTGTGGTTCGCAGCCCGATTCATAACCACTACGCTACCAGAGCTCCTTGTTGTTAAGTGTGACTCATAGCAATTCCGTTCCAACTCATAGTGACCCTGTGTAGGGTTTCTGAGGATGCAAATCTTTCCGGGAGTAGAAAGCTTCATCTTTCTCCCATAAAACGGCTTGTGGGCTTGAACTGCCACTTGGTTCACAGTCAAGTGCCTGTCATTTGGCTCATAGTTACCTGTTCCTTAAGTTATTTTTTCTTTTCATTCACTGAGTCTCATAGGAGTGGAGATGTGATAGACTTCATGGCTGAACTTTATGGAACAATACAGAGGCCCACTGTTGGCATGATGTACATCTGTTATACATGAACACCAAGTTAGTGAAGACTAGAGAGCATTATCAAGGTCACCAGGAGACATTCATGCCTTTGTTCATTGAATCAGATAATAATAATTATCAGACATGTCTTTTAGTTGCTACGCACTCCACCAAACTCCCATATTAAAGAGAAATAAGACAGACTCTCGGAGGAAGAAAGTAAGCTGTACAAAGCACTGATTGAAGTACAAGGGATTGATTGAAGTAGCAGGGGAAAGTGCTACAACAGAGGTTTGCACAGTGCAGAGCACACTCCAGAGCAATCAGCGCTACCTGGCGTAAGTGATCAGGGAACCAGAAAAAAGGAATGAGTGGAAAGGTTGCCAGTATTTCTTTGTACCAGATTCAACTTACTCTAAATAGAAAAGGTTAGTTCCTCACCACGATCTCCCAGTATTTTGGAAATTTTGTAAACCCTGGGGAACATTTTTTTAATGCCATTCATAGTCGTCATTTTAATGGCTGTGTAAGACTCCTTCATGAGGATGTATCATAATTTATTTAATGAATTCCCTACTGTGCTTCATCATTCCCACTTTTCCATAGAATTGAGAGGTTTCCCTGGACATGGGAATTTCAGTACTAACGTTAGGATATTCCTGGGAATACTGAAATGGTTGGTCATCCTGCCTACTGTTGAGTATTTAGATTGTTTCCGATATTCATGAATATAAACAACACTGTGTTGAATATTTTGATACTTAGGCAGTCAGTGGCATTTTGCATGATTTCCTTCTATTGGATTTCTGTAAATAGTCTTAATATCAGTGGACATGTTTAGAACTCATGATAATACTCAGGGTTCTTTAATTGTCCTTTTGCTAGATTCAGCTAGATTAGTAGCACTCTACCTAGACTTTCACAGGCTCTGAGGGAGCTAGATAACACAGAAGATAGAGCTAGGTGTACTCATATACTTGCTCTGTTACTAGCTGCAGCTCTCATCCCAAATCTTTCAAATGACCATGTGAACCCTAGCTACCTATTGTCCCGGCAGTATGTATTGCCTATGAGCTTTATAGCACACAGTAGTTAAGAAAGGATGAGATCAGATGAACCGAAGGTAGGGTGTGTTTCTCGGTCTCCATCCCCAGTCACAGAGAAGGGTGCGTGTTTATCTTGGGGCTACTAGCCAGGCTCTTACCTCTCTTCATCCTTCTTCTGAATGGGGTAAGGAAACCTTAGATACCCACAGTTGGAGTATATTTCCACAGCCCTGACAACTGGGAATATGATGAAATAAACTAACTAGTACTTACAAGTAAAATGATAGACCTGCCCCACACTGCTGTACTGAGACTTAATGCTGTGGTGTGACCTACTTTCCTTAGTAACTCAATTTCCCTGGCTGCAGAGAAGACACCAGCCCAAATTGTTCTCTGTAGTAAGAAGTATTAGAGCAAAGTCCTAATTCAAAGGTTCTTAGCATGTGCCACTAGGATCCTGTGAACCCCTAAAATGTAGTACAGTATCATTTGTTCATGTACTTTTTTCTGAGAAAAACCTCAGTTGCTTTTATCAGGTTCTCAAAAGAAGTCCATGGCCTAAAAAAGGTTGAAGAATCACTTTACATAATTAAGCATTAAGCAGTTTTGTTAGCACTCTTTTATTTGTTTTACATAGGACTTATGCCTTGCAACAATTTCTACAAGTAAATGATATGCACTATTTATTGATAACTTTAAATTCCCTGAGTTTGTGTGTGTGTTTTCTAGGTACTATAGTATTTATGTTATGTGTGATGTTTTTATTTTACTATTATGAAATTTTTTCAGTGCCAGCTAATTTGTTTTCAGTTAGGCAATGTATACAAAATCTAATATTTACAAGGTTTGTGGGACCATTGTAAGCCTATATCTAGACATTGTTCTGCATTATTTTGGTATATTCTTTTGTTTATATTACTTAGCTATAGTTAGCACGGATAGCACAAGACTAGAAAATAGTGACAATAGTTTGAAAACAGGAAATTTTAGGCTTGTGTGTGTTTGGAACAGATGATGGTAGTGATAGAGCCAGTGGAGTGGAAACTTCCACGGAGCCTGTTTTTTCCTTATTTTGCTCTATGAGAAGAGATGGTGCTTCCTGGAAAACAACTCAAGTATTTTAAAGCAAATTGTTTTCTTTGGTCTGCTTCATGGTCAATTTGTTTTTCTTTACTTTATTTATCTTGGTAGCATTATTGTGGAAATGTAATACTTTCATAGGTAAAGTGCCTATTTTAGATGTTTAAATACCTAAATGGTATTTTACTTTTGACTGACATAGTTTTCACAGAAAATTGAAGTAGTAGGAATATAATCACCACTACAGTTTAAGGGTCCTGGTGTGGCGCTGTGGGATAATGCCCCAGACTGCAAAGCCATGTGAACTGCAGGGTCGGGGGTTCAAGCTCACCAGCTGCTCCTCGGAAACCCTATACAGGGTCGCTATGGGTCAGAATCGACTCGACAGCACTTAACAACAATTTAAGGGAAGAAGAGAAAGAAGAAAATTGCTCCTCTATTTTTGATGGCTCCCACTTTCCTTGCCCCCTTCAATCCCCTCATTGTTTTTTAACCTCCTAAGTTCCAGTCCTTAAATCAAAGCAGCTCTGCTTTGTCTAAGCTGTTCCCTTACTAAGACTCCTTCCTGATGTACCAGAATTCTATATTTAAAAGAAAGGATCATTTATTCACTAATGGTAGAGTAATAAGAAAATATTTTTCCATACACACATATATATTTTAAACATGTCATATTCTTTTTTAATGATGAAAGTAATTAATGGAAGTCCCTTAGAAAAATCAGACCAAACCAAAGTGTAATAAATTAAAAGGATGAAATTGGTCTGAGCCTTTCATTTCTTTTCCTGGTGTTTAATGATTTGGTGTGTGTCTTCCCAGACTTATTCTCAAAAATATAAGTAGATATAGTTGTTCCTGTTGTATGTGTACAAATACACAATTATTTAAAGGGGGGAAAAGGGATCATACAACAACAACATCAACCATTTAAGTAACTCTGCAGCCTGCTGGCTTCATGTAACAGTGTCTTTTGGGCAGTTTCTTTTATATGTGAATCTTATCTCACTTTTTAAATCTTTTATATAGACTTATTTTCATGTAAATATCCCATAATTTAACAGTTACCCTGCTGATGAAGTTTATTCAGACCTATTGTGTTAAAAATGGTATTTTCATTTTATGAAACACATCTTTGACATTTTACAGATTATGAGATTATACATATATTTTCAATCCTACCAAAGAATTCACAATAACAATCTTGTTTCTTTAAATAAAAATTATGAAATATCTTCTTAAGAAATATCAAAATAAAAAAATTCTGCTGCATCCCTCCCCCGATCCTCATCCCAGTTTCTTAGAATAATAAAACCAAAAAACAAAATCTATTGCTATGAGTCAATTTCAGCTGATGGTAATCCCATGCATGCCAGAGTAGAACAATGCTCCATAGGGGCTTCAAGGCTGTGACCTTCAGAAGCAGATCACCAAACCTGTCTTCAGCACCTCTTAGTGTCTTCTAACCACGAACCTTTCAGTTACCTGTTCTACCACCCACAGCCTTAAAATGACATTCTTATTGTTAGGGCCTCTAGAGTTGGTTCCAACTCTTAGCAATGCTATTATGTACAACAGACAGAACAAAACACTGGCTGGCCATGCAATATCCTCACAATTGTTATATTTGAGCGCTTTGTTGCTTGCAGGATTAGTGAAATGTCAGTGGCCATCCTTCATGGTGGAAGAGCAGTTGGCTGAGGAATGCAGAAAAGTGTTGGTGTTCTTGGTCAGCTTTTCAGGCCTAGTTAAACTTTGTTAGACTTCAGCTACTCTGAGGAAACCTCTTGCAGTCATCAGAGTTCCTGCTACTCTAGAGATGTGTGTGTTGAGAGCTCAGAGTAGAAACAAGTAAGTGCCGTAACTCAAGGGAAGTTGAGGCAAGTTTCAAAGAGGAGATCTCTAGTAGGGTGTTCAGGATGAGTAGCTGATAGGTGAAGGAGACAAGCTAAAAACAATCTGTAAAATCATGGAGGAGTGAAAGAACCCTGTGGGTGCTATTTCCATCCATGGATGCGAAAGAGTGCAGCAATACATACACAAGGTTTTTCAAGAACCTTCTATGTCATCATACTATGGGAGTTTAGTAGCAACTCTGCACTTCTTTTTCCATGAGATTTTCAGTAGGCCTGGACTAAGTACCTCCTTGGTGTGTTATTGTTGTTAAGTGTCGTCGAGTTGATTCCAACCCATAGCGACCCGGTATAGGGTTTCCAAGGAGCAGCTGGTGTGCTTGAACCACTGACCTTGCAGTTCAAACGACTTTGCAGTCTGACACATTAGCCCACAGTGCCACACCAGGAAGCAATGGAAAAAGAAAGATGAAAGAAGAATAAGTTCACTGGTTCTCTGCAGTGATACTAATGAAAAGAAACTTTTAAAAGCATTTCACCATCATAATTTGAGGGTTACAGTGTGTAAACGTCTGTATAGATATAAGAAATGGTCTTTGCATTCAAGAAACTTGATGTCTGAAGGTAACTTGAAGGTAAACATTTATATGATGCATTGTTCTAGCAGTTTCACAGCCATGCAAGAGCCATTTCAGGGAGTAAGTACTTGATTGATTGCCAACAGTCCCCATGGAAGCTTCAGTGAAGAGAGGGGAAGGTTCTGTCCCATCGCGAACCTGTGTAGAGTTTCCTAGGAGTGACTGGTGAGCTTGAACCACTGGCCTTCTGGTTCAAACCACCTTGCAATCTGACACATTACCCAACAGTGCCACACCAGGATTCTGGTGGTGGTGTTGTTGTTAGGTGCCATCGAGTCGGTACCGACTCATAGTGACCCTATGCACAGCAGAACGAAATACTGCCCGATCCTGGGCCAACCTCACTGTCATTGCCACGCTTGAGTCAGTGGATGCTTACAGCTGTGTTTCTCTTCATTTTGAGTTGTGCCCCATCAGCAAATGAAGGTCCCACAGGCTTTGCTCCATTCGCGTCATCACGGTCAACTCTACTTTGAGGAGGCAGCTCTTCCTCAGTTGTATTTTGAGTGCCTTCCAACCTGAGTGGCTCATTTTCCAGCACTATATCTGACAGTGCTTCTCTGCTATTCATAAAGTTTTCAGTGACTAAAGATTCAGAAGTAGTTAATCACTCCTTCTTCCTAACCTTTCTTCATCTGGAAGCTCATCTGAAACCTGTCCACTGTGGGTGACCCTGCTGGTATTTAAAATATCAGTGGCATAGCTTCCAGAATCCCAGCCACTCACAAGCCACCACAGTGCGGCAAACTGAAAGACGAGTACTAGGGTGGGGTTAAACTGTATCTTCAGTTTAGTATGTACAACTTGCTTAACTGTTGAGAGTATTTAAAAGAATGGCTATTTCAGAATAATGTTTGAAATTGCTTCTCATCTCTGTAAAGTAATTTTTTAAAATAATTTCCTGTTTACGTATGTCTTCCCATATCTGACTATTCTTGTCAGCCTAATTGTAAAGGGGCTGGCCAGATTACAGTTATGTCAGTATCCCCCAAACACACAAGGTAGTGAGAGAATCTCCATTATTTTTATCCTCAAATAATTTTTGATTGGCATATTCAGCAGACATGGACTGAGTACCTCCTTCAAATTAGGCAATGGGAAAAGAAAGATGGACAATGAATTAAGACATGGCTCCAGCCCTCAAGAGACTTACATGTAAGATGTCAAATATATAAATAGGAACAAAGTGGGAACAGAATTCAGAGGGGTCCATCTAGTGCGTTGAAAAGGTCGGAGCTGAACCCAGAAGTGGTACCATGTGTCAGGGCCAGAGACAGGACAGAGCACAGAGTAACTGCAAGTATTTCTGATGTGTTTGGAGGACAGAGAAGTGAGACTAGAGATACGAAGGAATTTAGAGGACCTGTATGCCCTGCCAGAGTTTGGCCTTTATCCTGAAGGCAGTAAATAGCAACTGAGTACTGGGTCATGGATAAAAGTTGATGCAGATACTACAAGCATTATGGTATATTTAGTTTGGCAATTTTATCTGAAGAGATTCTAGTCTGAATATATTTCCATTGGGACCCGTGCCGTACGTGCTGTCCTCTTTTGAGGTTCATGTAGTAGCCAAAATTAATCTTGAAACACTGAGACACTGATATCAAAACCTGGTACTTTTAAGCAGCAAAGGAGAAGTGTTTTATAGAATTCTTCTGCAAGCAAACCAGCTTATGATGGAAGTCAAGTAGTTAAAATGATTGGTCACATGAATTTTATATGAAATGACAATGTGTATTTGGTTTTGAAGGGTTCCAGAAAACGTGTCCTTTTGGACTGATAGTGCTCTGTAGGGTTGTGAGACAGTGTTCAGCTCTCTTCTCTGAGCTACCACTGTAGCAAGGATAAAAATAGGACAAACTTTAAGAATCCCAGATATTTACAGATAACAAAGACTGATTTATGTGGGCTCATTTTGTGCTCTGACAAAACATAGAGACGCTTTTGTGCTGTGATTAGCAAGGGTGCTGATGTCAGTTCTCTTGTCGAGCATCAGGCTTTCTTCTGTGGCTAAATTGTGCTTTGTACTGTAATCCAGAGAACCTTTGTATCTGCCTTACTTAAGTGTGTAGTTTGTATAATTGCTTTTGTTTTCCAGTTTAATCTGTGCCAGCTTCAGTGAGAGTGACTCATTTTGTGACTGAGATAAACATTCACATTTGGACCATGTTAAAAATAAATAAATAAGTAGCAGGTGCTGGTTGGCTAAATTCCGTGTTTTAATGCTGTAATTTCCTGTTTTAAGGTTTCTTTTCTTATATAATATCTACTCGGCCTCTGTAATTACTAACCCAATAGATCTAACACACCTCAATTCGTTACTACTCATTTCTTTGTTGGTTATGTTTTTCATTCCAAGGGCCTTTTGAATTTTAACAATATAATTTCAACTGGGAAGCAAGGGGAGGAATGAGGGAGCCCCAGGGAACCAGAAGACAAAGGTTGATTACTTGTATACATAAGCTGTAACAAACAGACTTGTTCTATTCCATTCTGGTTCTGTCATTTTCCCAGCGTGTTTTTTGTGCGTGTGTTTTGGTAAAGCTGTCTTAGTTATATTTATTTTTTCTTATTTATTTTATGTTCAGCATTGGGACTCTTTCTGAAATGGAAGAGGTTTTGATAGCACTCATTTATAGTAATACTAATGTGGCACTGGGAGTCCTGGTGTGGCGCTGTGGGCTAGTGCGTCAGACTGCAAAGTCATTTGAACTACAAGGTTGGTGGTTCAAGCTCACCAGCTGCTCCTTGGAAACCCTATACAGGATCGCTATGGGTCGGAATCGACTCAACAGCACCTAACAATAACAACAATGTGGCACTGTGGGTTAATGCGCTGGACTGTGAGGTCAGTTTGAGCCACATGGTCTGCAGTTCAAGTTCACCAGCCACTCCTCAGAAACACTATACAGGGTTGCTATGGATTAGAACCAACTTGATGGCACTTAACAACAACAACATAGTAATCGTACATCTAATCTAATCTCAAAAATTGTGTAACATACTTTTAGGGAAATTCTGGGAAGCACTTGTGTGATGCGTTGGACTGCGAACTAGAAGGTCAGAGTTTTGAACCCACCAGCCACCCCACAGGAGCAAGATGAGGCTTTCTGCTTCTGCAGAGATTTACAGCCTCAGAAAACCTGTACACGTAACAACTACCACCATAACAAGAGGGAAAATCTGTTTACATTATCCAGACATTTCAGTGTAGGTGGCATTATGCTGTGAATTGGGTATGAAATGGCAAATAAAACAGACAAGGCTACTGTCTTCTTAGACTGTGCAGTCAATAGGGAGTTAAATGCTAAACAAGGAAATACAAAGAAAAATTGAACTGTGACATTATAAATTCACTCTGAAGGTAATAAAGTTCCTAAATCAATATACTCTTATTTTACACTGAGGTGGTTGGGTTGAGGGTGAGAAGGAAAGGTTTGAAGGTTGGAGTTAGTACAGACCAGGAGAAAGAATGTACTAGACTTAGGGAACAATATGTGTAAAATCCCTGAGGCATGATGGAGTTTGGCATCCTGTATTATATAATAAGGGAAAATAACAACTAATTTTAAATAAATAAACTGGGGGGGGGGACATATTTTAAAGATTATAGATGAGGACGCTGTCAGCTAGGCACTGGACCACTAACCACAAGGTTGGCAGTTCTAACCCAACAGCAGCTCCTTGGAAACTCTATACAGAATCGCTGTGAGTCAGAATTGACTCCACGGCACTTAACAACAGCAACAACATACAAGCACAAAAAATGGATTTTTACTGAGCTGGAACAGACTGGTATTGGTCCCTCTTAATCAGACAGCCATACATTCTACTATACCAAGAATGACAAAGGACAATAGTGTCATATTTATCATAAAAAAGCACATTTCAGGATGTTGTGGGGTTGTTGTTTTTTTTGTACTGTTTTCCGTCCTCAAAATACAGACTTTAAAAGTACCTCCTTTGTTATTTTTCGTAAGTCTTTCATCGTTTTTGGCTGTAGTTACCTAGCTAGCATTCATACAAACATGGGTAATCTTCTTACGGACCTTGCTGATCTGATCTTTCCACTTTAGTGCTCATTTCAAAGCTCTTTTTGTTGTCATCTTGACAAATTATTAGCAGCAATGAAGTTGTGAGCTAAGTACGACCACATTCAATAGTCTCCTGTGAACCCGGGTTGAAACCTGGTTGGCCAGCAGTATGGCAAGGCCCAGGGACTCCTGGGCTCAGAGACAGTGACATGGCCACAGAGGAGTAGATCAGAGAGTGAAGTGTCCAGCTGATAATGAAGTGAGGGGTGATGCACAAGAACACCCACACTTGCATATAGTACCCACTTGACCTGACTTCAGTGGCTGAAGGATCAGAACTCAACTAGAAAAAGAAAGAAGAGGAAAAAAAGAGCAATCTGCTACAATTGGATGAATTTGACCTATACTTATGGATGTAGTAGCTCAAAAGAGGGAATAAATCTTAACAGCGAGGATCATTCCCACCCCCTCGGTACACAGGGTTAACAGGGATGGGCAACTTAGACATTGGCTACCCAAAATGGGGGGGTGTGGGGTGGGGGAGATCCTACAAGGGCAAGAAGTGACTGGCTTATAAGCTTTCAAAAGGGAGCCTAGTTCCAGAAGGTATGGAAGATGGTAGAATCTCCACTGAGTGGTTTCCAATCTGTCTGGACGGGGCTGATGAAAGGAGATGGGGATAAGATTCTTGTGGTACAATAGTGAATAATTGTTATCAGGACTAACTGTGAGAGTTGCAAAGGTCAGGGGAGTGGTTGATTTTGCAGTTTAGGAGTGGAGGTCCCTGGGACCATCAAGGGAGAAGAGCAGAGTGTGGGACCCACCCAGAGAAGCAATGACACCAGAGATGGAGGCAGAGACAATGACATGGAGAGATGGAGCAGCTGGGGACTCTAGACTCAGGAAGGGAGAGGGGCTGTATGATGGCAGCCGAGGGAGCAGGCTTGCAGGGTGTACCCTTTGGTTGTTTGATGATGCATGGAGGGGATTGTAATTATTGCAATGAAATGAAATACAATAGGATGAATGTAAAGCTAATGTTATTCCATGTAAACTATCACATAATTCACAATAAAAACTTTAAAGAAAGGAACAGAGAACCAAAATGGATGTCAGAAAACTGAAACTTGCTCTTACACACAGAGTAGCAAAAATGAATGGAAGAAATGATAAAGACCAGAAAAGAAGATTTCAAAGAGCAGCTTAAGAAGATAAAGTCAAGTATGATAATGATGTGTGTGAAGACCTGGAGTTACAAACTAAAAGGAAAGAACATGCTCTGCATTTCTCAAGCTTAAAGAACTGAAAGAAAAAGTCAAGCCTCAAGTAGCAATATTAAAAGATTTTATGGGCAACCAATAGGCAACCCTTGTGGCTCTGTCCACCACTCGTGTGTTGTACTATGTTGGCTTGTGAGTTGCTGTGATTATGGAAGCTATGCCACCGGTATTTTAAATATCAGACAAAGACAGAATAGGAAGAAGGAGTGACAAACTACTTCTGAATATTTAGTCACTGAAGACCTTATGAATAGCAGAGAAACACTGTCACATATTGTGCCGGAAAATGAGCCCCTCAGGTTGGAAGGCACTCAAAATGTGACTGGGGAAGAGATGCCTCCTCAAAGTAGAGTTGACCATGATTAAGCGAATGGAGTAAAGCCCATGGGAGTAAAGTCCATGGGACCTTCATTTGCTGAATGGGGCACAACTCAAAATGAAGAGAAACAGCTGTAAACATCCATTAATAATCGGAACATGGAGTGTACGAAGTATAAATCTAGGAAAATTAGAAATTGTCAAAAATGAAATGGAACACATAAACCGATATCTTCTGAGAAGCTTGGTTATATAAGGAAAAACATGGCATCGAGATTGGAGGAAGACTCATTAACAACCCGAGATATGCAGATGATACAACCTTGCTTGCTGAAAGTAAAGAGGACTTAAAACATTTACTGATGAAGATCAA
Source organism: Chrysochloris asiatica (assembly GCF_000296735.1). Classification (NCBI taxonomy): domain Eukaryota; kingdom Metazoa; phylum Chordata; class Mammalia; order Afrosoricida; family Chrysochloridae; genus Chrysochloris; species Chrysochloris asiatica. The sequence goes on from NW_006408708.1 coordinate 540,194, forward strand.
AGAGCACAGCCTTCAGTATGGATTACATCTCGATGTAAAGAAAACAAAAATTCTCACCACTGGACCAATAAACAACATTCTTATCAATGGAGAAAAGATTGAAGTTGTCAAGAACTTCATTCTTCTTGGATCAACTATCAACACTCACGGAAGCAGCAGTCAAGAAATCAAATGATGTATTGCATTAGGCAAATCTGTTGCACAAGACCTTTTAAAGTGTTGACGAGCAAAGATGTCAGCTTGAAGACTAAGGTGCACCTGACCGAAGCCCTGGTATTTTCAGTAACCTCATATGCATGCGAAAACTGAACAGTGAATAAGGAAGACCGTAGAAGAATTGATGCTTTTGAGTTATGGTGTTGGAAGAGAATATTGAAAGTGCCATGGGCTGCCAAAAGGACCAATAGATCTGTTTTGGAAGAAGTGCAGCCAGAGTGCCCCTTAGAGGCCAAGATGGCCAAACTTTGTCTCTCGTACTTCAGACATGTTGTCAGGAGGGACTAGTCGCTGGAGAAGCATATCATGTTTGGTAAGGTGGAGGGTCAGAGAGAAAGAGGAAGACCCCAGCGAAATGATTGGCAAAGTGGCAGCATCAGTGGGCTCAAACAGGGCAACAATTGTGAGGTTGGCCCAGGACCAGGCAGTGTTTTGTTCTATTGTGCTTAGGGTCTCTATGAGTCGGTACTGACTCAACACCTAGCAACAACAACAACAGTGGCTCTGTGGGTTAGGTGTTAGGCTGCTAACTGCAAGCAAGACTGGCAGTTCAAACTCAGGAGCTTCTCTGCTGGAGAAAGGTGAAGCTGTCTGCAGTCTCGGAAACCTACATAAGGTCTCTGTGAGTTAGAATCAGTTTGGGTATTGATTTGGTGTGGACAATACACACACAGGCACACAGGGTCTTTAAAAATTTTATGGAAAAAAATTCATCTTTTAATTCCATTTTTCCATGAACTTTTTGAAGCCCCCTTGTATATGCAGGAGAAAGATATGCTACTATCCGCCCATAAAGAGTCTGCAAACCCCTATGAGGCAATTCTGACTTGTTGGAATTGACACAGTGACATTGGATTTAGTTTGAGTTTATATATAGAAACTCTTCTAATGTTGTTAGTTGCCATCATTACCCCATTTACAATAGAACAAAACTTGTTTTTCATCCTGCATCATCCTTATGATTAATGGAACACTTGAGTTTATTGTTGTGACTTCTGTGTATTTCGAGTGTTTGAGTGCCTTTCATTCTGGAGAGGTAGAGGGTGGCTCATCTTCCAGCATTATCCTGGACAAGATTCTGTTGGAATCCATAGGACCTTCATTGGCTAATAAATATAACTAGATTGCCCATGCCTTTCTTCCTTGTCTGTGTGAGGCTCCGCTAAAAGCAACCTATCACAGGTTGGTATTTGAATGTTGGTATTTGAAATACCAGTGGCATAGCTTCCAGTAACTTAGCAACATACAAACCACGTAGTAAAAGAAACTGACAAATACATACCCTCACAGGTGTTAAATTAAAGCTCAATAAATTTTGCTTTTCAAAGTGTTACTGATCCATGGAAGCAAAGAAAACACTTTAATGTGCCTTTCTCTGATAAATGGATATTGTCTTGAAAAATTCCTCTCAAATTAATAACTAAGTACTAAATGGATATTTTTGTTTTGTTCCTAGGCATGGAAGAGGAGATGGTTTGTGTTACGCAGTGGCCGTTTAACTGGAGATCCAGATGTATTGGAATATTACAAAAATGATCATGCCAAGAAGCCTATTCGTATTATTGATTTAAATTTATGTCAGCAAGTCGATGCTGGATTGACATTTAACAAAAAAGAGTTTGAAAACAGCTACATTTTTGATATCAACACTATTGACCGGATTTTCTACCTAGTAGCAGACAGTGAGGAGGAGATGAATAAGTGGGTTCGTTGTATTTGTGACATCTGTGGGTTCAATCCTACAGAAGAAGGTAAATTTGATTTTCTCATTCACCCCAAGTAATCCTTTACTGCTAAATTTTTAGAACTGTCATAAAATGTTTTTGTTATTTCAGCTACATGATGTTGTTTTTTTCACGGCAGTAAATTTTGGAGAAAAGCACTGTGAACTCTTTTTAAAATCTGTTTGAAAATAAGCTTTTTTTGTAGATTTTAAGAACATTTATTGAGTTCCATTATCTAATTCCATGAATTGTTGAAGCCCCTGTCTATTAAGTTAAATACAGTAAAACCTGTAAAAACTGGAACACTCTGGGGCTGCCTTATTTTTCCAGGTCTCACAGGTTTTCCACCTTTGACAAAGTGCAGTATTACCACTTTACTGTCACCCTTGTTAATGGAAAGTATTTTACATTTGTCTTCTCTGACAAGTTTCTGTTGTACACAGGTTCTGGCTTTCACAGGTTTTATCCTACAGAGCACAGTGGCACTGGACTGTGAACCACAAGGTCTAAGATTTGAGCCTACCACTTCTCTGCTGGAAAAAAAATGAGAATTTGTTTTCCCACAAAGATTTACAATCTCAGAAACTTTATACAGGGTTGCTATGAATCTGAACCGACTTGATGACACTTAACAGCAACTATAATACAAGACTGCTGATATTAGTTGTCTCAGAGTTGATCTTGGTGTGGCGCTGTGGGTTAATGTGCCAGACTGCAAAGCCGTTTGAACTGCAAGGTTGGTGGTTCAAGCTCACCAGCTGCTCCTCGGAAACTCTACACAGGGCTGCTATGGGTTGGAACCAACTCGACGGCACTTCACAAGAACTTATGTGCAGAGTGGAACTGCTCCATGGTGCTTTCAAGGCTGTGACCCCCTGGGAGCAGAATGCAAAGCCTCTCTTCCATGGCACTTCTGGATAGGTTTGAACTGCCAACTACTTTAGGCTAGCTATTGTTAATAAATGCCATCAAGTCAGTTTGGACTCATAGCAACCCTGTATAGGGTTTCCGAGGCTTTAAATCTTGGCAGGAACTGAAAGCCTCATCTTTCTCCAGAGGAGCGGCTAGTGGGCTCAAATCTCAGACCTTGTGGTTCATGGTCATTGAATGGAGCCATTGCACTAATAGTTGAGCCTTTAATTTTTATGCCTTTCAGTCCACACACTCACGTTTGGAAGCTTGCATTTCTGAATATCGTCATTTAGGAGTGCTGTAGATTAAGTGAGGGGTGGAAAAATTGCATTAGCAATCAACATCAGGATTTCCAATGAAGTAAATAACGAATCTCTGTGTAGCTCAAGTCAGCATGCTGCTTCCTCTAGCTAGTTAACCTGGGGGTTTTAGCCTTCCAGGACTAGGGCTGGGATTGACACAGCGGGCTGGGGAACGGAGTCCAGAGTGCTCAGGGGAGCTGCCCTGGAAGAAGAAGGAAGGAGGGATGTCAGTGTATCCAGAAAGAGGCTAGAACTAGAGATATTCAAAAAGAACTCTTATGATTACAAGGCTTCAGTTACTTTTGTGAAGTTACTAAATGTATTTACATTCTAAGTTGGCATGAAGATATTACTTCAAATTCTATTTAAACTCCCTTTTTTTATTACCTTGCATATGTAGTTTATATTTTGAGTTCAGTGAAGGATTTTAAAGTTGAAGTCACAGATGAGAGCGTTCTTCTTTTAATAGTTATTTAACTAATCAGAAATTATAATTACTGGATTTAGACACCATATGAGTTTCATCATATGGTAGTTTTCAGTTAAAATAATGTAAGGCTTCTTTCTGCTTGCTGCTTTTTCAATTTAGAGTTTGCTTTGGGGGACGTAAAGGCAAACATCTGTCTCTATTGGTTGCTGATCTAAAAGCCTAAGTAGATGTCCCTCTATTTCTCTTTGTTCTTTTTCTCCTTCCCCAAAATGTTTTTTAACAAAGAAATTGAGATGGCTTATCAGAAGCTGGACATACTTTGTCTGGGAAAACGAGTAGTATCGGTGGTGTCAAATGAAGTCGGTTCCCATTCTAGCAACCCCGTATAGGGTTCTGAAGCTGTAAATCTTTACGGGAGCTCTCCCACGGAGTACCTGGTGGACTTGAACTGCTGACCTTGGGGTTAGCAACCCAATGCATAAGCCACTACCTATGGGTAGAGTTGAGAACGCCCAAAATACAAAATGTTAATATGATGATTTTATGGTTTAAGGTTTTTTTTTTTTCCCCTTTCCATAGGAAAGTACTTGTACAGTATAGAAAAAATGTTGTTTTTAAGTGCCGTCGAGTCAGTTCTGACCCATACCAACCCTGTATAAGGTTTCTGAGGAGTGGCTGGTGAGCTTGAACCACCAACTTTGCCAATCAAATTGACTTTGCAGTCCAGATCATTAACCCACAGTGCCACACGAGGACTCAATAGAGAAAAATAAAGTACTTAATATTGGGGGGGGAAAAAATTCTAATTTTGCCACCAGAGCAAGTTAATATCTATATATGTAATGGTTTTTAATGCAAATATCTTACAGTGTTTTGAAAATGTTGTAAAACTTTAACAGTATGAGGAATAAAATTTGATATACGTGATCTGTGTATAGGTTATCTAGAACAGCTGTATTAACCACATCATTTTTATTTATTCAAACAAGCCCATAAGAATGTTAATTTTCTTACTGCTTTCTAAATTTTATTTAAAAGGTATAATTAAATGCAACTACATTTTTTTTTTATTTGACAGTTTAAACTTTTTAAAAATACATTCTGACCATTCCCCCCCACCCCAAATAGCCACAGCTTAAAATGTCTTACTATACTAGTTGAAGATATGAGTTTCTTAGAGTAAATTAATGGAGGGTGAACAATCTTTCAAAAACATTTTATTGTACTCTATAAATTTGTTTTATGATGCATAATATCAAAACTGCCAAAAGACTTGTAAAGCCAATCATTATGCATGTATATGTAATAGGTGAGTTTGCTAGATGCCTTTAAAATTCACAGGTTTAAAGATTTTTTTTAAATTAAATTCTAAGTACCATAGACTTGCTAGTATCCTTTGTAATCATATTCATAAAGTTTGACAAGAAAAATACCCAAAATTTCCTCCTGCTTTGTATTCTCTTGCTTTCAAATAGATCTTACTGCCAATCACTACATAATGAGTATTTTTGTTTTTACCAAAATCTGTCCCCTGAGCCCTGTGTTCTTCCCATTTCAGAAAGCCGCATATGCTCCCAAACCTGCATTGAACTAATAACACGAGATTATTTTTCACTAGACAAGTTTTGGGCTAGAAGTGGGAAGAAATAAACCTTCCTTGGATATTACAGTCTGAGAAAATAACTATCCTAGTCCCTGTGAGAATAGCTAATTTTCTCTTGGAAACAAAAGGAAAGGGGAAAAATCTGACCTGTGTTTTGATTCCAGGAACCTCTCAAAATATCCTTACCATGTTATTTCCGCTGCTCCAGGTGACCATTGCTATTATTGCATACTCAGAATGCTGGCAGGCTATAACTGTTTTTGAATTCTAGTTCATTGAACTGTGTGTGGTTCCTATGAATGTTTTTATTTAGGAGACCTGAGGGTAAAGACTAATTTCTTTTGTTTTTCTTGGAAAGGTGCAGATTTATTTTTGTTTCTACAATAAAGTAGAAGCTTCTAAATCTGCTAAACAAGTGCTGGAAACACAGTCTAAGGACTGGAGCTGATAACTAACTTGGCGAAAAGACACTTGGTCTAGTTTCAGGATAAAAGATTAGAAAGTTGTTTCTAGTTGTTTTTCTCAAAATGCCCAGATATTAATGTTTGTTTGTTAAGTACTGTTCTCTATTATATATTCTTCCTTTTATTTAGCAAAGTGAATAGACTAACCAGTTTTATGAATCTCAGTAAAGCCATTTTAATTTTGAATGAAAAAAAATAACATAGTCTGAACATTCTTTACTTATTCTAAAACTTTTTAAAATCATGTAGTCATTATTTCTTTTATCACATTAAGCCCTGTTGTCCTCCAACTACTTAAACATTTTTGTGAGAAATTGTCCATTTACTAGTAAAATTCTGACCCTTCAAGGATGGGTAATTTGACCCATAGGTTGGCCTACTTCGAATGTTTGTCTTGGGAGCAAGTTAAGGAAAGTTGGGTCCAGACAAGAAAAACTAGAGAGCCTCATCTCCATCGGGCAGGCAGTTAAGTTGACAAATAGAAGACTTCTTCTTGGGTCTTTCCCAAAATGTTTGCACTGGGAAATCAGTACAGGTAGCTGGAACTTTGTCCCTCTGGATACTGTTAGATGCTGAAGAGTCAGTTCCAACTCATAGTAATCCTCATTTACAACAGAAGGAAATACTGATGTCATTCTCATAATTGTTGCTATGTTTGAGCTCATTGTTGCAGCCACTGGGCTCCTTCTCTTTGAGAGTCATCTGGGTATTAACCTACATTATAAAGCCCAGATCTCCTGATTGTACATGTTTTTGAATACACCACTAAGAACCATCAATTCATATGAAATAAATGCAGTGAAGATTGGGAAGTTGGGAATGTATCTCAATTATGTGTCTGGCGAAGTTATAAGCTGAGTTTTTAAAAAATTGAATTGTGCACTAAAGACACAGTGAAATCTAACAATATAAAGAAACTTGGTCATATTCTTATCAGTTCTATAAATCTGTTTTTCCGTTGCTGAATTTGCTTAGAACTAAGCAGAACAACTGTAACGTCAAGAACTTTAGTGATTAGGATTTAAATACACCCACAATCCCAAGGAAACCCACTGCCATTGAGCTAATCCCTACTCATAGCAACCCAATAAAACAAAGTAGAACTGCTCTTTAGGGTTTCTGAGACTGTAAATCTTTACAGAAGCAGACAGTCTCATCTTTCTCCTTCGTTGGACAGCTGATGGGTTTGAATCTTGACTTTGTAGTTAGCAGACAAGCACTTTAAGTACAGCACCATCGGGGCTCCTTAAATACACCTTACTACAGATAAAATACACCCTAATGGTGTGGCGCTGTGGGTTAATGTGCTGGACTGCAAGGTTGTATTGAACAGCAAGGTTGGCAGTTCAAGCTCACCAGCCACTCCTCACAAACCCTATAGTCACTATGAGTCGGAATCGACTTGACAGCACTTAACAACAACAATAACAATACAGATAAAATCTGTTCAGAGAACCAATAATCTTATAAGGGACAGGTGTAGTTTTTGTATTTCAGTTTTGCGTTTGTTAACTTCTGTAAGTATCTTAGAGGATGAAGAGGCATGGGAAACTGGAAATAAGCATACTACACATTGTCTATACATATAGTTTCATGAGCGTGTGTACCCCTGAACATATACAACGTTTTTGTGTTGTTGTTGTTTTTTTAATTTATCTTTGGTTTGCTTATTTCTTTCTTTGCACCCCACTCCTTGCTTAGAAAAGGATTTAAGGCAATATGATGTGATGCTGTAGGATAAGCATTGGACTGCTGACCCATATGTCAGTGGTCCAAACCCATCAGTTGATCTTCGAAACCCTACAGAGTGTTGCTATGAGTTGGAACTGACTCAATGGCACTTAACAATAACATGCATAGCACTTAGGTTTTCCAAGAACTAGGTCTTAGTATAATAGGCCCTATGTGGCATGGTTGTTAAAGCTGTTGTCTGCTAAGAAGTGGGTGGTTTGAATCCACCAGACACGGCATAGGCAGTCTGCTTCCATAAATATTGCAGCCTTGTTGAAGTGTATAATGTTGAATTTTGTAAGCACAGGTTATAAGTCTGAATTTCAATGATTTATCCGCTGCATAATCCTGGATAAATCTTTCTAAGCATCTGTTTTCTCATCAGTAACAGGGAAACTATAATGTCACCACCTGCCTCACACAGTTGTTTTAAGAATAAGTGGGATAGTCCTTATTGGTTAGCATTTAGTATGCAATCAACAAATTAGCTATTATGATTGTTAGAGTCCTGGTGTGGTGCCTGCGGGTTAATGTGCTGGACTGCAAGTTGGTTTTAACCTCAAGGTTGGTAGTTCAAGCCACTCCTCGGAAACCTTATACAAGTTTGCTCTGAGTTGGAACCGACTCCACAGCACTTAACAATAATGGGATTGTTAGGACTTCTGGTGTGACACTATAGGATAAGCACACAACTGCAAGGTTGGTTTGAGCCACAAGATTGGCAGTTCAAACTCACCAGTTGGAACCAACTCGATGGCAGTTAACACCAACAACATTATAATTATTAAGGTGCCTTAGTACTGCAATTGGTACAGCACTAGACCGCTAACCAAAAGGTTCAAATCCACCACTCCACGGAAAATGTGGCAGTCTGCTTCCATAAGATTATGTCTATGGAAACCCTATGGGGCAGTTCTACTCTGTCATTTATGGAATACTTGAGATTCTTGAGTGAGAAAAAAGTTTGTATGGAACTGTAAAGACTGCATTTTTGCAAAAAAGTTAGTTTTGCATTTTTGACTAAGTTTTCGCATCTTTAAATAGAAAAAATGTTTTTAAGTAATAATAAAATTAAATTAAACTACCAAAAGGTAGACTGTTAGGTTTTAGAATTACTGTTTTCCTCTAATATAGGTATTCTGGCAAATGTATAATTTTTTTCTAGAGGCTTATGTATAACACATAGTATTTGAAGGGTTTTGGACTTGAAAGGTGGTTCAGTGTGCCTTCAAAGTCTGTCTTTTAATTGAGAGCAATTTTGAGAGGAACAAAGCTGTTTCTGATCAGATTTAGCTACTCAACTCTAACCATGAAGGATGATACATCTGTAATTCTGAAATTCACCTCAATTTATTTATGCCTCCTCTTGGTCTCCTTATCTTATTAAACATTTAGTGAGTTCTTTCTGTAAAGCAATGTTTCTCAACCAGGGAGGCTTTATTTCTTTTTATTTACTTTTTATCAAGGTATAACTTAACTACTATAAGGGACACAAATCTCAGTGTGTATGTTTTCTATGTAACCACCATTCAGATCAAGAAATACAATATTTCCAGCTGCCGAAAGGTATTTTCATTCACCTTCCCAATATAATTCCCTCCCAAATGTAACTGTTTTTCTGCCTTTTCACAATAGATTAGTTTTAGCTCTTCTTTGAGTCTGATTTCTTTCTTCCAATATGAATTCTGTGAGCATTATTTATGGTGTTGCATATGATAGCAGGGGTTAGTTCTTGCTGTGTACCATTCCAGTGTGTGAATTTGTCACAAATTATTGACCCATTCAAATCAATGTTAATGAACATTTGAATTTTTGCCTGTTTTTAGCTGCTATGTAGACATAAACACTTACTAGTTCTTTTGGGTATAGATCCAGTTCATGGAATATATGTATGTATGGTGAGTTGTATGACATCAAGTCATAGCAACCCTGTATAGAGTTTCGGAGGCTATAGATCTTTATGGGAGCAGAAAGGGTCATCTTTCTCCTGTGGAGCAGCTGGGAGATTCTAACTGCTGGTTTTACAGCTAACAGCCACGCTCATAACCCACTACACTACCAGGGCTCTTTATATGTGTATTTAGCAAACTTTAGTTTGCTAAAGTGATTGCACAAGTTTGTATTTCCCCTAGCAGTGAAAGAGAATTCCAGTTCCTCCATATGTATTCTTACCAGCATTTGGTATAATTGGCCTATTTTATTTGAGCCATTCTACTGGGTGTGAGGAGTCCTGGTGTGGCACTGTAGGATAAGCACTCGACCACAAGGTTGGTGGTTCAAACTCACCAACTGCTCCTTGGAAACCCTGTACCAGGGTCATTCTGAGTCCTAACCAACTCGAAGGCACTTAACAGCAACAGTGGGTATCTAGTGATATCTCATTGTAGTTTTGGTTTGCATTTTCTTGAGAATTAATTTAACCAGAGTTAGGTTTTTTTGTTTTATCTTACTACACAGTTTTAAGTGATTGCCCTTTCATTGAGTCTCCTGAGGCATCTAGATTTCTAAAAAGTTCCACAAATGAGTCTGGTTAAGAATCACCGCATTGCTGAAACTTCCTAAGGGCTTAAAGTCTTTAAGAATGTTTTCATAATCTATTAAGGAGAGGGACATGAGAAATAGGAAGAAGATAAAATTTCCCCCCGTTTGGAAACATGTTAAACAGATTGAGCTGTGATTAAGGGGCTTCAGTTTTTTATTAAATAAATTGGGGAAACCGCAGCTTGTCTCACTGTAAATTGCAACTGCTACTGTTTGTCTTTATCCATTTGTTATATTTATCTTTATGAAATATTCTTCCATAAAAAGATGATAAGTTTAATAGTGAGAAGATGGTTATTTCAGCAAACTCTTTATGAACTCTCTTACTTCTTATTTACTAATTTAATTAGACATAAGCTCTATTGAAAATTCTTTATACACAAAGACAATTCTCTAAAAGGCCAAATAAGTCAGGAGAAACAGGATAACTTTGATTTTTTTTTTAGCCTTTAATTGCAAACAAAGTTAGAATTCTTTTGTAATAGAAAGCAAAAAATATTTTATCGGTTGTTAAGTGCCGTTGAGTTGATTCCGACTCATAGCAACCACGCATAGGGTTTCTGAGGAGCAGCTGGTGGGTTTGAACCACCAACTTTGAGGTTGTGTAAAGTACTATCAAGTCAGTTCTGACTCATAGCAACACTGTATAGGGTTTCCTAGGAGCAGCTGGTTAGCTTGAACCGCCAACCTTGTGGTTCATACTGATCTTGCAGTCATCCCATTAACCCACAGCACCAATGTTAGTTTTACTACCATAAGCTCAAATATATTGAGTTAGTGGTTATAAAATCAGAGCACCAAACACATTCAACTTTGAATATTCTGTTAGTTACCTTTGAGTTGGCCCCTGGCTTATGATGACATCATTCACAAAGGAATGAAACAGCTGCCCAGCCTTACACCGTCCCTATGATGGGTTGTGAATTGGATACTATGATCCATAGGGTTTTCATTGGCTGATTTTCGCAAGTACATCATTAGGCCTTCGTTTCTAGTCTGTCTTTAGTCTGGACACTGCTGAAACCTCAGCAACAGAGCAACTTGAATATTCTATATTACTAATAAGAAAAGGAGTCCTGGTGTGATGCTGTAGCATAAGCACTCAGCCATATGATTGGTTTGAACCACAAGGTCAGTAGTTGGAAGTCAGCAGCCCCTCCTAGGAAACCCTTTACAGTGTGCTTATGAGTAGGAACTGATTAGACAACACTTAACAACAAGAAACAGTACAGTTGATTCCCTGGACTTAAACTCTTGTAACAAGTATTTTTTAAATAAAAAGGTCTATTTTCATGTACTTATTAGAGGCTTTATTTGGGACCCTTAAATTCTGTGAGAGACACTAACACCAGAACATTTGGTTCCAAATAGGATAAAACTGTAGTAGAGTAGGAGTCATGTTATTATTATTAAGCACCATTGAATCTGTTCTGACACACAGTGGCCCTGCCTAGGGTTTCTGAGGCTTTTTAAAATCTTCAAGGAAGCAGAAAGTCTCATCTTTCTCCCGCAGAGTGATCGTGTAGGCCAGTTTATTGTTTATCAGTCTCCTCACTTGATCTTGTTCTGTGATAATCCACTTCTCATCACTGAAAGTTGCTATGACTGTACTTGTTGTTAAGTGCCTTCACATTGGTTCTGTACAGACTTTCCGAGGAGTGGCTGGTGACTTTGACCCATCCACCTTGCCATTCAAACGGACTTGTGTGGTTCAGTGCTTTTCCTACAGTGCCACACCAGGACTCCTTGGCAGTAGTTATTAAATTTCTAAGTAAATTTCAACTAAGAATTTGCTGGGGCAGCTTATTAGACATTTAGTTAATGTTAATTATACTCTTCTTCATGCGATAGGAATAATTTTACACACATAAACAAACCCTAAACCATTGTTTTGTTCTCAGAAACTTGATACCAGTATTACTTAGAGCAAAATAACTTAAAACGCGTGCAAGACAGAACACAAAATAGTCTGCTTGGCTACTTGTATGTCTAGAACAGAGCAATCATTTTGTCTTTAGAAAGGTCTAGTGGAAGTCTGTTTTCAGACTAGTTGGTTAACTCTAGACAGAAATTTTATTAGAGAATATTTAGACAATGAAGTGCATATATAAAAATTTGTGAAGCTGAGTCTGTAGTCAAATTTATAAGAGTATAATAGCTCCAAAGTCTAAAGCATTAAAGATACACTGTATGTTATGAGCCAAAGTGAGAGAGTATTCCATCCCCTTCCTTTTTAAAGTCTTTCGTATGCCAGTATTATTTGGAGTCGTTGTCCTTTCTTTTTGTGTCTGTTTAAAGGTCTTTCTTTCCTCTTTTTTTCTTTCTTTCTTCTTTTCATGATCATGTTAGTGGGAATAATCAAAGTTTTTCTCTAGTTTTTGCCTTTTAGAAGTACACATAAGTCATCACTTACTGTAAGCAAAAAATAGATAGCCACCCAATAAATCAGAGTAGAGCTGCCTCATAGGGGTTTCGAGGTTGTAAACCTTTACTATAGAAGCATACCACCTTACCTTTTTTGCGTGGAACGTCTGGCAGGTTTGAACCATTGACCTTTCACATAGCAGCCGAGCACTTGACCACTGCACCACCAGAGCTCCTTATCGTAAAATTACAGGAACCTTTAAATCCCAAGCCTCTTTTCAGAAATTTGAGAGGATCTTGCAGCTATAAAGAAGGTAAAACACATCATTAGCATGTGGGAGAAATGGGAGGTTAAAATGAGATATCCCCACTGTGTTAATAAAACAAGGTTAGACAAGTGTGATTTGATTGCCTGCTATGTGGTTCTTGCCGCCGCCGCCGCCGCCGCCGCCCCCCCCCCTTAAGATGAATCATTCATCACTGGCAGTGGATTGATAGATAGACTTCACTAAACCCAGCCCACTGTCACTGACTCAATTCTGACTCATAGTCACTCTATATAGAGTTTGGCATGATGCTGTAGGATAAACACTGGACTAGGAACTACAAGATTGGCAGTTCAAACCCACCAGCTGCTCCTCAGAAACCCTATACAGGGTTACTGTGAGTTAAAACTGACTCCACAGCAATTAATGTATTTATACTTATGATGTGGCGCTGTGGGCTAATGCATCAGACTGCAAAGTAGTTTCAGCTGCAAGGTTGGTGGGTCAAGTTCACCAGCTGCTCATTGGAAACCCTATACTACAAGGTCACTATGGGTTGGAATCGACTCGATGGCACTTAACAACAACAATACAAATATATTGTGTATA
>NW_006408708.1:554580-604682 GCF_000296735.1 Chrysochloris asiatica
ATATATATATATATATATATATATACACATACATACATACATATATACATACATAGGAGTCCAGTTGTGGTCCTGTGGGTTAATGCGCCAGACTGCAAAACTGTTTGAACTGCAAAGTCAGTGGTTCAAGCTCACCAGCTGCTCCTTGGAAACCATATACACTATGGGTTGGAACCAACTTGTCGGCACTTAATAACAACAAATATATATAGAGAGATAGATATAGATATAGATATATACTCCCTTACTATATTTTAGGATCTAAACTGTAATGTTTTGCTTTGTAAAAAAATCTGTTTCACTCCAGCCTTTTATAGTCTAAAGAGACAGTAAACCAATTAATGTATTCATTCTAATAAGCTTTTTCTGCTTCTGGATTACTTATAGCCTTGTGTTCCTAACCAGATTAACAGAGCATTTTTCTTCTGGACCCTTAAAATTGTACTTGGTCATATCATTGATTACATTAGGATTTTATTTCTGGATTTTCAAATTGCTTTTTCTGTATACCATTTAGCTATTTTCACATGTTCTCAGAACATAGAAAGTGCTTACTATTAACTATATCTTCTTTTGCTGATCCCCCTGTTTTATGAAGTTGTTATGGACATCCACTAAATGGCAATGGAGGCTATATGCTGAGAAAAGAGGTGATGCTCTAAATTCTTCAACATGAGTAGATTTCATTTTTACAAGTCATAGAAGTAGTCTGCTGAGAAGTAGAAAGGAAAGTGTAAATGTAAAGTTCTGACGACCCCTAGTACCAATAGCAGCAGGGGTTGTAGTTGTATGCCATCAAGTTAGTTCCGATTCACAGTGATTCTGTGTAGGGTTTTCAAGAAACAGCTGATGGGTTTGAACTACCAACCTTGCTGTTAACAATCCAGTGCTTATCCTACATTGCCACACCAGGACTCCTTTTTACTCCTTGTCGTTTTTGTTAAATGCTGTCAATTTGGTTCCAACTCATAGTGACCCTTTATGGGGTTTCCAGGGAGCAGCTGGTAGGTTTGAACTGCCAACTTTGTGGTTCACAGTCCATTGCTGATCCTACAGCACCAGTCTTAGTAGCCTCAAAATTAATTGTTGATGCAGGCAAGGCTACCATGGCTATGTAGAGCATCTGAAATAGAAATGAGATCCTACTCTTCAGATCTCTTTGACAAGAATCAATTATGTCCTATATAAATATTGCCATTTGGGTAGTATTTGTCTTGACTGTAACATTGCCATGGTATATTATGTAAGTTTTCCTTAAAAAAAAAAAAAAATGTGAAAGACAATGGTAAACTTTCGTGTTGCAGATGCTGTGAAGCCACCTGGCCCCTCCTTGCAAGCACCAGTTGATTTACCTTTAGCTATAAATGCAGCACCATCATCTGCACAGGTGGATCCATCTTCTGCTACTCTACCTCCTCCATACCAGCTAATTAACCTTCCACCACACCTGGAAACTCTTAGCATCCAGGAGGATCCTCAAGACTACCTCTTGCTAATCAACTGTCAAAGCAAGAAGCCTGAACCTATGAGGTAAGTCGTGTGTGTATGTGTGCTTGTAAGTTTAGGAATCCTAGTTTAAGGCAGGTTTCTATTACTCCAGTGATGATTTCTGTTATTCTGGAGATTTTGATGAAGACATCCATCTCTGCAGTCTTTAATCAAAGAACAGTTTTAGCTACAAGGCTCTTTGGGAAATCTGTCTAAACTTACATAGTCTTTGTTACAGACTTACAGTCTTACTTGCTTAACAGATTTCACTGATTTATAAATGGTGATCTTGCTCCATTTCTTATGTGATTGTAAACCAGCCAAGGGTCATCTTTGGTATCTGAAGAAGGAGAAGAATACCTACTGCTAGAAGATTTTGAAAGCAAAACGATTCCACTGCAGTGAGTGTATCGTGGTTGTTTGGGATCTGTGTGAGAAATTAATCATATAGGTAAAATCCCAATATAACAAATTCTGTGGAATATATAAATTGAGTTGTAGTGAAATTTAATAATTATATTGCTAAAATCTATTTTCGCAGTCTTCATACCTAACAGTGAAACCCCCAATGTTGTTACATCGTCATGGAGTCAGTTCCGACTCATAGTTGGGTTTCCAACCTTCTGGTGTGGTGCTATAGAATAAGCACTGGGCTACTAAACAACAGATTGTCCGTTCAAACTCACCAGTTGCTACTCAGAAACCCTATACAAGGTCACTATTGAGTTGAAACCGACTGGATGATACTTAACAACTACCTAGGGTTTCCAAGGAGCAGCTGGTGAATTTGAACTGCCGATCTTGCAGTTAGCAGCAGTCCAGTGCTTATCCTACAATACCACACCAGGACTTTTTACTTATAAAGTAATAAGTAAAATTTCATATATGGAGTTTGGTGCTTGATAAGAGGGATCATAGAGCCTTTCTCAAAGCTTTAGTTTTCCTGTCATCTTTATCCCTGTTCCTCCAATCCCTCTTTTTTTAAAGTATATGCTATTTTAATTTGATCATTCTTGTCATTTAGTGTTGAATGCTTGATGCTGATAGAGTTGGAGAGTAATTATTTTACTATTTGAAAAGGGAACAGAAACTAAAATGATTGGGAGGACTGTCTCTACCATTAACAACTATGTGACAATTCCAGAATAAAAATGGGAGTGGATTGCATCATAGATGTAAAAGATGTTTTTAAGCAGGTTTATAAGATATAAAACATTTCTATGAGAAAGACTATTGTTTTTCATGTAGTAAGTGGCTGTTACGTGGCTAGTATCACATAAAGAACTTATTTTAAAATGTTGCATGTAGAATTTAAGATCCACAAACAGTCCATCGTTGGTTTATGTGCATTTGTTGTAATGGGATTTTACCTGTAAGAACAAAAAAATAATCTTATAAATCAACACTAGTTATATCAGATTCTAACTTGATTTTGCCTGTTTGCTGTGAGAATTTTAAATTACACACTTGCAACTTTGTAAGCTATGCTACTAACTAAGATTTTATTTCATGGAGCCTTGAAATTATTCTTTAATATCCATTTTTAAAACCCAACAGCTAAGTGACTTTTTTCAATAAAACCCAACAGCTAAGTGACCTTTTTCAGTATATTTTTTATATCTACTATCTTTCAGCAATCTTACTAGTATCACAGTAAGATAGGATTTTAATTTTCTTTCCTGTTGTAATTTAAGAAATTGTACTGAAATGTTGCCACCAACAAGTAAACCCGAGTAGGGGTGATGGGAAATTAGGAAAAAAGAAAGACACAAGACACAAAATGAAAACAGTAAAGTTGTACCAGGTGGGACACAGCACTCTGATGGAGATACTGTGACTCAGACCTAGTGCCATGAGTATGTTATATACACAAATCAAAAGAAAGTGCTGGGGGCAGGGAAAGGAATGCAGAAACATCTGGTGTTATTGATGTAAGCAGTAAGCGGGACTTTAACCCACAGTGCCACACCAGGGCTCCAATTTTATACCTAGCTCTTGCAAAAGTGATTGCTGAATAACAGATATCTATAAAGTACCTCCTATATACCCACCATTTTGGTAGGTGCTATAGAGGTCCAAGAAGTGCTGATGTAGCGCTGTGGGTTAATGCGCTGGACTGCAAAGTCGTTTGAACCGCAAGGTCGGTGGTTCAAGCTCCCTAGCTGCTCCTCGGAAACCCTGTACAGGGTCGATATGGATCAGAATCGATTCAACAGCACTTAACAACAATAGAGGTCCAAAGGAATAAAATTTGTATTAAATAGAGTTCCTTCAAATAAAGTTACCTTCAGACTTTATAAGCAAAGTTTTTAAGATGTCAAACCTACAAGGAAATAAGTATTTATAGAGCAAGCCAATATGTGAGAGTTGTCTTGCGAAACTTGTATTCATCCTTCAAGAGTCAGCTGAGACACGAGCCCCTCTAGGAAGCATTCGCCAGACTCCCAGGGTGGAATAAACATCCCTCTCAGTTTCCATGGCATGTTGGTCATCCTTCATTTCTCACTCTTAGTACTGGAAATAACTTGATATTTTTGTGTATTCACCACTAAATGATAAGCTAGACCAGAAATGTATGTTCTACTCTAAACTTGCATGTTTGAATTAAATGAAGTACCAATTTTTAAATATGCCTAGGTGCTTTGGAAATTCCAAGATGGGACAGTGCAAGTGTTTTTAAGACAGCGAAAGCTCCATAAGGGTAGTTGTTGTTGTTGTTGTTAAGTGCCGTTGAGTCAGTTTTGACCCATAGCGACCCTGTACAGGGTTTCCGAGGATGTAAATCTTTACGGGAGTAGAAAGTCTCATCTTTCTCCCGCGGAGCGGCTGGTAGTTTCGAACCGCTGACCTTAAGGTTCACAGCCGATTCGTAACCACTACGCTAGGGTTTGAATTACATCCAATCTGCTGAAAGATAAGAGCATGTCATCAGTAATTTGGAAAGAAGTGAGCTCATAATGGGAGGTAGCCTACCTGGAATAAAGGATTTAACTCAGTGAACAGAAGAAGTAACATGGTTCATTCAAGTTTGAGTCAGGTTATAATGGTAACCTTGGACCCAAGCAGAGTTTTCTGTGGCCTTCAGGTAGTTTCCATAGCCTGTAGGGACCCTTGATAGGTTTTGCTCTGAGTAGATGAGTGGTTAAGTAGTTTCATCTTAACTTATCCCATATTCTATAATGTCCCAAAAAAGAGAGATTGAAAATATACCCAAACAAAGCATAAGTTAATCTCAATAAGATCTCTCAAGATTAATTATTAAATTATTTAAGGTACCTTTTGATCCTCTTTATAATATAGGCTAAATGTTTAACAAACTGAGTAGAAGGGAAGATATAATTTATTAAGTTGCCCCGTTCATGTAGCTCACATTGAATTGATTCAATACCATGTTATCATTTCGTTTTCCATAACAGTGAAGTTGCTACAGGTGAGCTAAAAAGCAGCAATCAACCAGATTTTATGAATTGTAGTAGTACTAGGTTTTTGCTGCTATCCAGAGGAAAAGCATCTCCTTGTGTGTTTCTTAATCATGTACCTTTCTCATAGTTTTGAATCTAATTCCAGTGCTTTAGGGATTATGGTTTTAGGTGTGGATCTAATGGGTGGAATTTAGGGAGTAGAGAGATACAAGAAAGAAATTAGGGAGACTACTTCGAATGGTTTCCTGGTGGTGGTTTGGTTGCCTGGTGTACAATCATAAAAACTAAAGAATGTTTGTGCTTTAAATCTTAATGGATCATACCAAGGAAAAGCTATGTGTTTTGATTGCTAAGCTATAAATATGTTTAAGCATAGTCTTATGTTTTCATCATACTAATGTTTTATCCTGTTGCTAACCATCTTTATTTAGAACGCATGCTGACTCTGCAAAATCCACCTCTTCGGAAACAGACTGCAATGATAATGTCCCTTCTCATAAAAACTCCACGTCTTCCCAGAGCAAACATGGAGTGAATGGCTTTTTTCAGCAGCAGATGACGTATGACTCTCCACCATCACGTGCTACATCTGTTCCTATAGACTCCAGCCTTTATAACTTGCCCAGGAGTTATTCCCACGATGTTTTACCTAAGGTGTCTCCTTCTAGTACTGAAGCAGACGGAGAACTCTATGTTTTTAATACTCCATCTGGGACGTCAAATATAGAGACTCAGATGAGGCATATATCTGCTAGTTACGACATTCCCCCAACACCTGGTAACACTTACCAGATTCCACGAACATTTCCAGAAGGAACCTTGGGACAGACGTCCAAGCTCGAGACTATTCCAGATATTCCTCCACCTCGGCCACCAAAACCACATCCAGTTCATGACCGATCTCCTGTGGAAACGTGCAGCATCACGCGCACAGCCTCAGATACTGACAGTAGTTACTGTACCCCTACTGCAGGGATGCCAACATTGCGTAGCAATACCATTTCCACTGTGGATTTGAACAAATTGAGAAAAGGTTAGCTCTAATGGGATTCTCCTGTATTAGAGTTAATGATAGAGCATCTGTTTTTCTGAATTGTTGTTGTTTTAAGCATTATATAATAATGTGAATTGATAATACTTTCCTCCTCCTTCCCTACAGCTCTGTAGTCATCTATTTATACAGCCAAGCTAAAAGTTTCAGTAGGTCTCTGGAAGAGAGGGTGTGTGTGCATGTATGTTTGTCTGTACATGTTCTGCTGGAAGGAAGAAGGAGTTAAGAGTTTTTCATTCTTGAAGAAGTTTGCCCTTTGTGATGCCTTCCTCTCTGCCACTTTCTATATTTCCTGCACCCCTCTTTTGACCAGAGGAGCAGGAAATGGACCAGCCATGAAACCTCTCTGAACCTTTCCTGCATTTGTGTGCCATTATGGACACTTCTCTGTCATATCTGTTGGGTTCTGTTTCCTTCCTTCCTATAAAAGTTGTTTTCACATTGAGTCTGACAGGTGATGTTCAATTCCACCCAAGCCATTTTGCTTTTTGTTTGATTGTTGTTTTTATGTGATGAATCTCCTTTCTCTGTTATTCCTACCCACTTCAAGGACTGCTGTAATTGAACATATTTTGCCTATACCATCTCTTAGAGTCTGCCTCCAAAAGTTGCTTTGAGAGGAGAAAAGTTGGGTCTAGGTTATTCTCTGAGATTCTTAAATTCCTAAAAATAAAAGCCAAAATTTTAAATACCTGCCCTAAAAACTATCAACTAAAATGTATGTGTTTTGCAGTAGCATTAACCAGCTGTCTTTAAAGAGCATAAGATTTAAGACATCATTAATGGAACTTATATTGGTACTTACTTAGCTATTCAAGGAGCTCTGGTAGCATAGTGGTTACAAGTAGTGCTACTAACCTCAGGGTCAGCAGTTCGAAACTACCATCTGTTCTGCGGGAGAAAGATGAGGCTTTCTGCTCCCATAAAGATTTACAGCCTCGGAAACCCTGTACAGGGTCACTATGAGTCAGGACACTGGTATCAGTTAACATAGGTGTATCTGCATTTTCTAGTAGTTTGATTTACCAACTCAAGATATCATTCTGTGAGCTGTGGGTGTCCTTTTTAAAATCCGTGTGTATCGAAGGAGATTAGATCATTGTATCTGTGTGTGTGCAGAAAGAGAAAAGGAAAAAAAAGATTCTTGATCATCCTGAGAGCTAGCAAAAATGGGAAAAAATATTGATATTTTTTTCTTTGTTTTAGATGCTAGCTCTCAAGACTGCTATGATATTCCACGAACATTTCCAAGTGATAGATCTAGTTCGCTTGAAGGCTTCCACAACCACTTTGTAAGTATATTTGATCTTGGCATCCTAGAGTATTTTATTGTCAAAACCTGCACTTAGTGTCCTAAGACAAAACGAGATCATGAAATAGCAGTACCTTCATAGCCGTATGAATAGGTGTGACTTACACTTATGTTTGCCCATTTAACAGTGTTTTTTGTGTCTTAAAAAGAACTGTATGTGTGTTTTAGAAAATCAAAAATGTGTTGACAGTGGGAAGTGTATCAAGTGAAGAACTGGATGAAAATTACGTTCCTATGAATCCCAACTCCCCACCACGGCAACATTCCAGCAGTTTTACAGAATCAATTCAGGAAGCAAATTATGTGCCAATGACACCAGGAACATTTGATTTTTCTTCATTTGGAATGCAAGTGCCTCCTCCTGCTCATCTGGGCTTCAGGTCCAGCCCAAAGACCCCTCCCAGACGGCCAGTGCCTGTTGCAGACTGTGAACCGCCCCCTGTGGATAGGAACCTCAAGCCAGACAGAAAAGGTAAGGAAAGCAAGGAGTGGGGAACCAATCTGGGGCCAGTTTACATCTATATTTAAGTGGCGTGAAGTCCAAAAGAAACTGGGCCAAGACTACCTTAGTTAACATCTTAATTCAAGGAAAGCAATACTGCTATTTAGTTTAATCATTCTTATATGTTGTTGGTGCACAGGTGAGATTTAGGTCTCCCGTCTCTAAAGTGGAGGTTATAAATTAAAATACCCACAGGGGCTGACAGGCAACAGGAAATAGAAGCAGGACCTGTCCCATCTAAATGAGCCATCTACTGCTGGGCTCCAGTCCTCTGTTGACTTAGGCAAATTTGGGCTCATGTGAGCAAATTCTCTGATGCTTCAAGAGAAGCCAACAATTTGGACTTCGTTTTACACATTTCGCTCTTGATTTTCAAATTCTAAGAGCTATTTTAGTTATTTAAATATAAAATACAGACCAAGACAAATACCTCTGCAAGTTAGACACAGCCTTCAGCTTCTATTATGTAACCTGTTCTCTAGAGTAGATGGTATCAAATCAGATTTAAAATTATTATTGTATTTGATGTAATTCTTTAAGAACAGGAAAGTTGCCTGTATACTCTTTCCGTTCTGTCAGCATAACAACTTTTTAAATATTTTTCCACCTATGCTGGGTATAAATAAGTGCTTCTAGTCTATTTTTTTCATACTGGCTTTCATAAGTAACATTAAATTCTAAAGTAGCATGGTCTGTTAAGAACTCTATGTGAAAGAAACATTTTGGCCAGTGGGTAATAAATAGCCAAGTTTGAAAATTTGGAGTTTGAGTGTTTAAAACAGACAGTTGTCTATTTGCTGTGTTGCAGCATGCTATGAGTGTGTTTTAATCTTGAGAAGCGAATAAGTTAGTGTCCTGGCTGTGTGGTGACTGATGGGATTTCCAGCTCACTGCAGGAGATTCCAGCACAGTTGTAGCTTTTTATGAACATGTTGTATTTGTGTAAATTTCTCATTAACATGTTCCAGTTGTGGGGAACAGAGTCTGACTACGCAGAGTATCTTGAGAGAAGGGGTTCTGTTTTATTTTGAGTAAAAACACACTGGAACAGAAACTCAAGAGTCCTCAGGACCTGGGAAAGTTCTACGGGACACTCACCTGGTCTGTCATGCTTTTTCCTCTCTGCATTTCTGTCTCGCATTTCTCATGGCAAGTCTTTGCATTTGCTTTGTTCTGTCACTACCAGATTGTATATTTCTTTCCTCTTTTTCGTGTTTTTCTAGCTGATAACCTCTACTTTAAATGGTTTCTGCTTCCCAAGAGCTTTGGGCTGTTATGCCCCTCTGTGGCCTTGGTTCTGCCTGGTGCCTCCTTTCTGTGTGTTCTTACAGCTTTGGTGTCTGCTGCTAATTGCCTCATTCATTATTTACTTACTTCAGATTGCTACAAGAAAATGTGATTAGTCCAGTTTGTCTTTCCACATCAGGGTACATGATTGATTGTAGGCTGGTGTTGGATAAGCACCCACCTTTGGGATGAAACTGCTGGGGGAGATAGTCCTGGATGACACACGTGGCTTCCAGACTGACCAGGAGGCAGGGCAGTGGGCAGAGGCAGCCCTCTTAGAAAGCATGTGTGTGTCACAGGCTTTTTACTTGATAATTTCTTTCCTTCTGTTTCTTTTGGTCTTCATTTGTCTTTAAATCTGTTTCAGACAATGTGAGCTTTTTTACATGCATTATACAAAAGATGTGTCTGAACATATACAGACTTACAATTGAGTTCTTGGAGCACTGGAGGATTAAGATACAAGTATCATGAACTCTGTGAAATTCTGAAAATCTATTAATGCTACTCTGGTGCTTTCCTTATTTTCCTATAATTAGAGCATGTCGGTGGCAGGCAGATGGCTACTTTTTAATCCAGACTTTAACTATCTTGTATCATGAGGTGCCACATAAATCTGGATAGAGGTGATACGGTTTGAAAAAGAGTACAAGAGCTCTAAGTTTGGCCTACTTTATTCCCCTCCCTTCCCTCAGTCTCTGTAGGACTCAAGTTTGAAAATTCTCAGTAAAACTCACAATTACTAATACCACATACTGCAGAATCAGAAAAGAACCCTATTTATGTGTTAAAAACAGTTCGAGATCATAATGTCATGCTCACTTCATTTAGTATCGCTCTGGTAGCGTAGTGGTTACGAATCGGGCTGCGAACCTTAAGGTCAGCGGTTCGAAACTACCAGCTGCTCCGCGGGAGAAAGATGAGGCTTTCTACTCCCGTAAAGATTTACACCCTCGGAAACCCTATACAGGGTCGCTATGGGTCGGAACCGACTCGATGGCACATAACAACAACAACAAGGTCAAATAGGGACTTGTGGTATGGCACTGTAGGATCATCACTGGACTTCAAACCATAAGGTCGGCAGTTCATACCCACCAGCCGCTCCTTGGAAACGCTGAACAGGGGGTCATTATGAGTCGAAACTGACGCACTTAACAACAAGGCAAATAGAGCTCATTATACCCCATTGGACTCCTGGTGTGGTGCTGTAGGATAAGCAATGGACGGTTAATCACAAGGTTGGTGGTTCAGACCCACCAGCCGCTCCTCCGAAACCCTGTACAGTGTAGCTGTGAGTCAGAACCGACTCAACGCCACTTTAACAACAACATACCACATTAATATATTTCTGTATCACAATAATGTGACATATGTAATTTTGTATATCTTATATGTCACCTATGTATATGTATAATTTTACCTCCCTGCATTTTCAGTAAAAGCACAGTGTATTCTAGTATATAAGACATTCATTGCCTCAGTTATTTAAACCAGTAGAACAAAACAAAGTAGGTAGGACTTGGTTACTTCTAGAGATGTGTTCAGTCTTTTAAAAATGTACTCTTGGAAGACAGTGTTTGACCAGATCATTTATTTGGTATATTTCCTTAGAAACAAAAGGAACTGAGAAAGAACTCCCAGAAAGAAACACCACATGATTTTTTGAGAAATCAAGAATAGGTTCAGTATAGCATTAAAGATATTGCCAAGATCATAGTAATGAAAAAAGAAGTTTGCTTTTCTTCAGCACTATTCCATTTTTTAAATATATCTGGTAACAGAGGAGGCATGACAAAGAAACACTACAGGTCTGACTTTGTCAACTTCCTTTAGAAACCTATAACTTTTCAAAAGCACAGATTAAAACCCAAATTCCAATCTTATAGCAGAGTTTATGCTTTCAAATTGTCACTGTTAAATGCCTTACTTGGTCAAGACATTCTCCTCATCATTCGTGTCATTGTCACGAGTCTCTAATTTCAAATTTCATGACATCTAATAAATGACAATCTATTATTCCAGCTTCTCCAATTGACTAAAACTTGATAAACAAATATGATCCTATCAAGTAAGGCCTTGATTAATTTCAAAGCACAGTCTAACTATTTAAGTAAGTGAAAGCCCAATATGAATGCTTCCTTGGTTGTCTACTTTGTTTAAGGGTCTACAATAAATGAGTACCATTCTAGTCCTGTTTATATTCTAAATATAGAAGTCAGCTGCTGTACTTTGCAGTATAAAGACATACTTTTAAGAAGTTTTGAGTAATTAAGATGAGAAATAAGTAGATATTTTAAATACTTAAACTTAATGTACTATCATTTACGAATCGGGCTGCGAACCTCAAGGTCAGTAGTTCCAAACTACCGGCTGTTTCGCGGGAGAAAGATGAGGCTTTCTGCTCCCGTAAAGATTTACAGCCTGGGAAACCCTGTACAGGGTCGCTATGAGTCGGAACCAACTCCAAAGCATATAACCACCACCAATGTACTATCATGGACCCTTTGTCACACTGTGGTGGCTTACATGTTGCTGTGATGCTGTTATGCCACTACTGTTTCAAATACCAGCAGGATCACCCATAGTTAACAACTTTTAGTCGAACTTCTAGACTAAGACAGAAAAAAAGGACCTGGGAATCTGCTTCTGAAAAATGGCCAGTGAAAATCTTACGAATAGCAGCAAAGCATGGGCTGATATGGTGCCAGAAGATGAGCCTTCAGGTTGGAAGACACTCAAAATGCAACTGGCAAAGAGCTGCTTCCTCAAAGTAGAGTCAACCTTAATGACATTAATGGAATAAAACTCTTGGGATTTTTATTTACTGATGTTACTCAGCACAAAGTGAGAAGAAATGGCTTCAAACATCCATTTGTAATTGAAACATGGAGTGTAAAGTATGAATCCAAGAAAATTGGAAGGTGTCAAAAAGAATATTTCAAGATCTGTCTTAAAGTACAATACTATCTGTGATAGTATAATATTCATACGCCTATAAGGACTACCAGTTGATAGCACTGTTATTCAAATTTATACACCAACCACTATGCCAATGATGACAAAATTGAGGAATTCACCCAATTAAGGAGGTTGAAATTGATCAAACATACCTTGATAATTACTGGTGATTGGAATGCAAAATTTAGAAACAAAGAAGGATTGGTGGTGGTGGTGGTGGGCCTTGGTGTCTGTTCCGACTCATAATGACCCTGAATAGGGTTTCTGAGGCTATAAATTCTCATCGTCTCCTGCAGAATGGCTGGTAGTTTTGAATTGCTGAACTTGATGTTAGCAGCCCAACTCGTAACCACTACACTACCAGAGCTCCTTAAAGAAGGATTGTTGTTGTTATTAAATGTCGTTAAGCCGGTTCCCACCCATAGCAACCCTGTATAGGATTTCTGAGGAGCAGCTGGTGAGCTTGAACTACTGACCTTGCAGTCCAGTGCATTATCCAGTAGCACCACACATAATAGGTGGAAAATATGGAGTTGGTGATAAAAACAGTGATGGAGAGCTCATAAAACAATTTTGTAAGACCAACAAGTTTTTTCAACAATATAAATGGCAACAATCCATGTGGACCTTACCAGACAAAATACACAAGAATAAAATCAGTTATATCTTTAAAGATGATGGAGAAGCTCAGTTCAGTCAGAGTAAAATCGGGGACCAGTACAAAATAGACCATCAATTGCTCATATACAAATTCCAGTTGAAACTGAAAAAAATTAAAACAAGTCCACTAGAATCAAAATATGAACACCTGAATTTAGATGCCAACTCAAGAATAGACTTGATGCATAGAATACTAATGACCAAACACTAGATGTATTGTGTGAAGACATGAAGGTTATCATACATTTAAAGGTCATAGGAAAGAAAGAAACGATTTTAAATGGATGTCAGAAGAGACTGTAAAAATTGCTCTTTAATGTAGAGTAACTGAAATTAATGGGAGAAATTATGAAATAAAGGAGCTGAACATAAAATTGCAAAGGGCAGCTCAAGAAGACACAGTCATTCCGGTAAAGGCTTCAGGGAAATGCAATGGTTTTGAATATTGATCTGTATAATCCAGTGGAGATTTTAATATTTTCTTTCAAAAATCTTTATTGAGGAATAATTCACATAAAGTACAATTCACCAGTTTTAAGTGAATATAATAATTCTCTCATCTCATCCCTACTACCTCCTAGCTATTATCTTCATTTGTCCAAGTGGACCTTTTTTTTTAATTTAATTTTTTTTGTGAATTATGCAATGGTTACATGGGAAAACATTAGCTTTACATTCATCCTATTGTGTATCGTTTCATTGTCATGGTTACAATGCCCTCCATGCATCATTAACCAACCAAAGGGTATACCCTGCAAGCCTGCCCTCTGGTCATCAGCACACAGCCCCTCTCCCACTCTGGGTCTAGAGATCCCAGCAGCTCTATCTCTCTATGTCATCATCTCTGCCTCCATCTCTGGGGTCACTGTTTCTCTAGGTAGGGTCCTGCTCTCGCTTTTTTCCCTTGATGGTCCCAGGGACCTCCACTCCTGGATTGCAAAGTCAATCACTCCCCTCCTTTTGCTACAAAATGTCTACCTTTACATTTCCAACCCTCACAGTAAGTCCTGATAACGATTATTCACTATTGTATCACAAGAGACCTATCCGCATTTCTTTTCATCAGCTCCGCCCAGACAGATTGGATACTACTCTGTGGAGATTCTGCCTTCCTCTGCAACCAGGTGGCATCATTGATGGCATCAAGTGTGGCAGCGGTAGTGAGGTTGGCCCAGGATCGGACATTGATTCGTTCTGCTGTGCATGGGGTCGCTATGAGTCGGTTCCGACTCGATGGCACCTGACAACAACAACAACTGCAACCTCTGGAACTAGACTCCCTCTTGAAGACTTAAGCTAGTCACTTCTTGCCTTTGTAGGCCCCCCACCCAATTTTGGGTAGCCAATGTCCAAGTTGCCCATCCCTGTATGAGGGGGTGGGAGTGATCCTGGCTATAAAGATTTATTCCCTCTTTTGAGCTACTGCATCCATAGGTGTAGGTCAAGTGCATCAAATTGTATCAGATTACTCTTTTTTTTGCCCCTCTTCTTTCTTCAAGTTGAGTTCTGATCATCCAGCCATTGAAGCTAAGTCAAGTGGGTATTATCTGCAAATGTGGGTGTTCTTGTGCATATGACCTCTCTTCTTATCAAGTGGATGCTTCACTCTCCACTCTAGTCCTCTGTGACTATGTCACTGTCCCTGGGTTCACAGGAGTCTACTGAATGTGGTAGGGCTCAGCTCACAACTTCATTGCTTGTTTTCCCTCACTTCCCGTTATCGGTGACCAACATGGTCACCAGTCAGAGTGCATGTCTGCTCATGTATTCCCATTGAGTCTTAGTCTTGGAAGGGGGTTTTTCCTGAGGGGACCCGGCCACTTGGCTTGATGTCTCCTGGGCAAGCAACTTGCTTGTTCTTGTAGTAGTCAGTTGGAGTGCCTTATTATTTTTTTTTTTTTCTTGTTGGTTTTCCTTTTAAGAGTACCTTCTGTTTTTCTAACTGCTCCAGGCTGGTCTGCTTGTTCTTTCAAGTAGAAGTTTCCCACCTCAGAAGATTCTGGATGGGGTTCAGGATTCCCCCTGTGGTCTTATGTAATGCAGAGACTCCACAGGAAGCCTCCTTCACTGGGTACTTTGTAGCTCCATTTTAGGTATTCCAATCAGTTATAGGCAGAAGATGGACTTACAAGCTTTCTGTGGTGATATTTTTGGCTATTCCTTTCCCTCACCCTCAAGTGTCCACTTTATAATGTTATGCAAGGGAAACCAAGATTCAAAAGACAGCCAAGCATCTTAACATGGTTTCCCCACTTTTGCCCAATCCAACCTTGCCTCATTGCCTATATTCCAGAGCCCTGTTGTTCAAGGTTGTGCATACATCATTATTTACCTCTGTCCCACTTAGCCCATGCAAACCTGCATAATTGTTCTCCCATCCACCTTGTTCTTCCATTCCCCTCCCCCTTCTTGTATATTTGCCCCCCTTCCCAGCACCCAAACTATCCTGTGTCTATTCCCTACCCTGTGTTCTACCTTCCCCTCCCTCCCCTCATCCCACCCCCCATATCCCAGTAACCAGCAAATAATCCGCCCCCGCCCTTTAGTATGGGTTCTTTTTCTTAGTCTTTTATAATAGTGGTCCTGTGCAGTATTTCTTCTTTTGTGACTGAATAATTTCACTCAACATAATGTCCTCAAGGTTCATCCATGTTTTGCGGTGGCTTCCAGCTTCCTTGTTATTCTTCAAGGTAGCATAATTTTCCATTGTATGTATGTACCACAGTTTGTTTATCCATTCTTCAGTTGATAGGCACTTTGGCTGTCTCCATCTTTTTGCTATTGTAATTAGTGCTGCTATGAACATTGGTGTGCATATATATCTACTCGTCTTATGGCTCGTATTTCTTGTGGGTAAATACCAAGTCGAGGAATTGCTGGATCATAAGGTATTTCTATTTCCAGTGTTCTGAGGAAGCACCATATTGCTTTCCTGAGTGATTGGACCAGTTTTCAGTCCCACCAGTGATGTAGTTCCACCACTGGAACTTTTTTGAGGACTTGTCCTATGCCTGTCATTGTACGAGGGGACTTTAAAAAGCTCTTGGGAATTTTTCATTACCTTTTCATTTAAGTTTTCCAAACTTTTAAAAATCCCTTATAGGTAAGATGGGATGAGGTAAAATATGTTTATCTCACAGTCTGCAGTACTTAGATTTTTATTGGGAGGACTTACTGTTCACCAAAGCAAAGGCAGAACAATGGAAACTCTGCTGGGAAAAACTACAAAGATTCCTGGTGGGAATAAGATCATGAACCTTAAGTCTAGATTCAAATTCCTACATCTTTTTCTCTGTATGACTTTGGGCAAGTTATTTAACCTCTTCAAGACCCAACCTCCTCAACTGATAAAATTATTGAAATCTGTTTTAATTGTACCTGCCTCACAGGGTTATTGTAAGGATCAAATGAGATTTTAGAATGCTTGGTCCTCAATCTATGTAATTATTCATCTAATTAATATCTAAATCCTGATGTGACAATGTAGAATAAGTACTGGACAGCTAACCACAAAGTTGCTAGTGCAAACCCATCAGCCACTCCTCGGAAACCGTATACAGGGTCGGATCCGACTCAGTGACACTTGACAACTACAACAACAATGTAAATGTAGTGGTATTTTGAGGATGTACTATGACTTGAGCTTTGTGTAGAAATTATACATATTAGTTAATGGGAATTTTGTATTTTAGTAATAAAAGAATAGAGATAAAAACATAATGTTATTGTGTGCCTTCAAGTTGATACCAACTCATAGCAGAGTAGAACTGCCCCATACAGTTTCCTAGGTTATAAATCTTTACCGAAGATCACTATGTCTTTTCTCCTACAAAGCAGCTGAGGGTTTTCTATTATGATTACTCTGTCTTCCTAAGCAGGATGTTCTTGTTGGTTTTTTTTTGCACTGTTTTCCATCCTCAAAATATAGACTTTAAAAGAACCTCCTTTGTTATTTTTCATAAGTCTTTCATCATTTTTGGCTGTAGTTACCTAGCTAGCATTCATACAAACATGAGTAATCTTCTTATTGACCTTGATGATCTGATCTTTCCATTTTAGTTCTCATTTCAAAGCTCTTTTTGTTGTCATCTTGGCAAATTATTAGCATTTGAAGAGTAAATGCAGTTAATCAAAGGAGATGGGCTGTTAACCATACATCCCTGAGGTTTTCGTGCCTAAGGATTCAGAAAATGGTATCATTGCTGAAGGTGAGATATGGCACTGGTTTGGAGGAGGAGAGATGGTCAATTTGACTTCACTTATTGGATGTAATATGTCCGGTAACTGGACACATGAAACTAGAGAAAAAGTGACAAACCACAACTAGGTAAATTTAACAGGCATGTGACCTTGATTATTTAATTACAAACATAGATAAAATGCTAACTAATGGCCTACAAAGTTAAGAAATGTACAAAGTGACCATTCAGAGATACTTCATTCACAGTACAAATTAAAAATCAGGGAAATTTTTCTGAAGAACCAATGAAAGTGAATCTTTCAACAACAACAAAAAGAGAGAGAGTTGGGCTGAGGACACACTGTATAAATACCAACAAACCAAAAGTGGTACTAAAAGCATTTTGTAATTACTAATCATCACATCACCCACTTATCACCCATTTGTGGCTTTCAAGTCAATGCAGTTCCCTAAACCACATGCAGATGCTTCAAATAATATCAAAACTGCAGGAATTGTAGAGTAATAATAGACAAACACTCCTACTCTAAAATCTGAGTTTCCTAAGAATTCCTGTTTCCCAAAAGGCCTACGGATGTACAGGATCTAGAGTACCATACCAGCAGCTGTGAGACCGGAGGAAACTTCATCCTCTTAGTATGATTGTGACCTGAGCAAGTCACTTCACTTCTTTTTTCTCAGGGGTTCTCATTCAGAAAATGAAGAGGCTAGATTTGGTCTTTAAGGGTCTTTGAACTCTAAAACAAATGGATTTTTCTCATAGTAAAACTATCTTTTGCCTATTGCTTTATGAAAGGGCAATACACTGTTTGGGAAGTTTAAAAAGTTTTTTAGAAACAATGTTCTGCCAGGGTGGGCTCTGAATAGGTCAAGTATTAGGAGTCATGGTCTTGACTCACTTCTGAATAAACTCAATGTATTGTCCAACTTAGCAAGTTGGTAAATTAGAACATTCTCATTTTTTTAAATATATCTAACCATAGAAAAGAGTCCTGGTGTGGCTCTGTGGGTTAATGCGCCAGACTGCAAAGCCATTTGAACTGCAAGGTCAGCAGGTCAAGCTCACCAGTCGCTCCTCTGAAACCCTATACAAGGTCACTATGGGTCAGAACCAACTCGACGGCACTTAACAACAACCAAAGAAAATGACATTTAGGGAACTTTTAGGTTTGGGTCAATGAGATGCTATTGTAGGTGTTGTTGTTAAGTGGCAAATTTCCATTTTGCCATCAAACAGATGTTGACTCAACTTTGTAAAGTCTAAGAAAAAAGAAAATTCGGTGCCATTAAAAAGGTATGACATCGAGTCCATTCCGACTTGTAGTGACCGTGTAGTGCAGAGTAGAACTATCCCATAGGGTTTCCTAGGAGTCCTGGCATGGACTATAGGATAAGCACTGGACTGCAAACCAACCACAAAGTCAGCGATTCAAACCCACTAGATGGTCCTCGGAAACCCTATACAGGATCACTATGAGTCAGAACCAACTCCATATCACTTAACAACAGCATCGACTATCTTTATAGGAGCTGATCACCAGGTCTTTTCCCCGATGGAACCACTGACCTTTCTGTTAGCGGCACACACTTTAATCATTGTGCTACCAAGGCACACCTGCCATTAAGAATTGTTGTTGTTGTCATTAAGTACCAGTGAGTCAGTTCTGACTTATAGCAAACGTATATAAGATTTCCAAGGAACGGCTAGTGAATTTGAACCGCTGACCTTGTGTTCAAATGAACCTTGAAGTCCAGAGTTTTATTCTGCAGCACCACATCAAGACTCCCAGAATAGAGCAGTTTAAAACACTGACTCAGATGATTTTTCTGCTCTGAAATTAAGACTAATAATTAGGAACCCTATGAGGCCAGCTGCTGGTTTTCAGTCTTGTCCGGTACATAGAACTCTTCAGCTGTTCTTGTATGTGACAGAGATTAAATAAAAGGAAAATAATAGCAACTAAATGTATACTTTTAAGGGCTTACATTTGAAGCTTCAACAGTCAGCAGTGCCAGAACGTAGACATCTAATTCTTGCAAAATGATGCCACTGCTCATCTACTGAGTATCACTATAAATAAATAAATTTTGTTGGTTTTGGTCATGGATTCGCAAATAATATAGTGTCGACATGCTCCTCTCAAAGCGCTTTGATCAGGAGATGTGGGAACAGTGAGTTTCAGATTTTTTAAATATCTATAACAGATTAGGGAAGTGAAACTTCAAAGAAAATGTAGACATATGACAGAAGGATTTAATCATTGTACATGATTTGATCTGATTTTTCTAAGGCATGTTAGAAGAAAAGCTAACATGGCATGTTTTTTCTCCCTTTCTTAAAATAAAGATAACCACTAATCTGATTAGTTAGCCCACTAAAATCCTACACCTTTTATAACAATGCTTACTAACTTTGTTGCATGCAACTTTCTCCTTTCCATTATGCTGAGCATGAAGAGTATGTAGCAGGATTGAAAATTTCTCCACAAACTTTTGTTTATGCTTATAAGATGTAACATTTCTGCACAGAGCTCTGTTGCTTTTTTTTTTTTACGGAACCCATTTTTCCAGTTAAAAAATAACATTATATTAAGAGAGTCTTCTTTTTACCAATTAGGTCAAAGTCCTAAAATTTTAAGACCCAAACCCCATGGTTTAGAGCGAACTGATTCACAAACCATAGGTGACTTTGCTACAAGAAGAAAGGGTATGTACTTTAGCACCGCATGCTGTATGGGATGTTGGGAATTGATTTTATTTTCTTTAAAAATTTATTTCTTAAAAAGTAAAGAAGAATACTGCTGTTGTAAATAAAGCTTCCCAGCATGTTATATCTAAAGTGAATGCTTCCCATAATACACATTGAGTTTCCTTACAATGTCATTAACAAAAGCATGTGAAAAATCCCATAATGTCATATTCAGTCTTATCTCTATATATTATTTCTTTAAATCTTTAGACATCAGTACATTGTTTCCTTTATGCTTGTAAATTGCTTGTGAGTTCCAGTTGTCTTCTGTCTGTATTTTTATATGTGATATTTGTGTTCTGTTCTAAGAATTCTATCATGGACTGATAGCTAAACTGCTATTATTCTTTAGGCTTTAAAAAAAAATTAGAGTTAGAGAAATGGTTTTATAGTCAAGACATTATTTGATTTTTAAGCATATCAATGTGCAAAATCCATTTAAATTTAATTTAATAAATCAATTTGGTCTTAAGAAATTTTTTATTGAATTTTTTTCATTTGTGTTGACAGAAACAATTTTAAGCCTTGTTGAATCTGTGTAGCCCTTTCAAATGACCACCTATTTTATAGTTTGGTGGTAGTTATAACAGTTGATTACAATTTCCACTCATATAACCTGGAAAAATGAAAAGATTATTTAGAATGGTGGCATGAAATGTAACTCTAATCTTTGTTTAATATGGATTCTTGGTGTAGCACTATAAGATACTTACTGGACTGCTAACCACAAGGTTCCTTGGAAACCCTGTATAGGTTTGTTATGAGGCAGAACTGACTTGACAGCACTTAAGAACAACAAAATACATTTAAATAATCTAAAACACAATTAAATTTTTTAAATGTTAATTCTTTTGCTCACTTCGTAAATTTTTGCTAAAATATTTCTGTCTTTAAGTAAAGGACCGAGAACTCTTTGATATATACTAGTATTATAATTTATGTACTGCAACAATTGGATGAATAAGTAAAGACCACTTAGAAATATTGCTAATGAAAATGTCATTTTAATTTTATTTAATTTTGTAGAAGAAATTATTAAATTAAACTGAAATTTTCAGGTAGTGTTTTCAGAGCAGTTTGAGTCTAAAGATACAATTACTATTTGGTTCCATACTAGGCATATATAGAAATGACTTGATTGGTTTTGTTTATTTGTTTGGCTGGTTGGTTCGGTTTGGTTTGGTTTGGTGTTTTTATGTTAGCACCAATTATGGTGCTGTAGGGTAATTATTGGTCTATTAACCACAAGGTTGGCAATTCAAACCCACCAGCAGGTCCATAGGGAAAAACAAGGCTTTCTGCTTCCTTAGAGATTTACAGCCTTAAACCCTATGCAGGGTTGCTATGAGTCAGAATTGACTTGATGGCAGTGAGTTAAGGGTGGATACATCATTTATATGTACAGTTTTCTAACTGACATTTCAATACTGAAGAAGAGTAATGTTTTTGCATATAAGATTAAATCTCTATATTTTAAGATAAAATTAATAAAAATGAATTCATGAATAAAGAGAAATAAATTAAGCAACTCTAAAGGAACTGTTTCCTATTATTCTGCATTGTTCTTATTTGTTTTGTAGTCATAAAGCATTTACTTAAATAATACCGTGTTGTTAGTAGAGCTTTAGACTTGAAGTGAACAATCATGAATCATTATTTGGTTTACTTCTATTGATATTATTTAGCCGTGTGACCTAGGGCAAATCATGTAACCTCCATGAGCGTCTTCATTTCACCTGGTGAGATGAGGTGAAATAAAGTCACTGGATTAGCTGGCCTTAGGCAGATCTGACTATAGATACAGAGAAAAATCATTTGTTTTCCAAAGTTATATACACTAAAATCTCTCTCTGACTCTCTTCCATACAGCCAAACCAGCACCTTTAGAAATAAAACCCTTGTCTGAATGGGAAGAATTACAAGCTCCAGTTAGATCTCCCATCACTAGGAGTTTTGCTCGAGAGTAAGTCTTCATTTAAAATGTGTAGTTGGTTTGAATAACTTGAATATCTAGAATTTCTCATTATCGTGGAAAATCTTAGGGACAGTGGTTTTTCAAAGATATGGAGAGCCCTACTTTTTAGGGTTCTGTGAAGTCAAAATATTTTTATTAAGATGTTTGCATTTTCCACTCTCATTCTCTCACAAATGTACAGTGGAATTTTCCAGAGGCTACATAATGTGTGGAGTCCTAGTGTGGTGCTGTAGAATAAACACTGGACTGCTAACCACAAGGTCGGTGGTTCAAAACCACCAGTTACTCCTCAGAAAACCTGTAAAGGGTCACTGTGAGTCAGTGCCAACTCAATAACACTTAACATAGCATATGATGGCATCTCCATTGTGATGACTAATAGGATACAAGGGGGCTTCAGCATGTTCTTGGAAAGATGCAGTTGAAAGGTAATGGAATTTTTCCACAAACTTTTTGAAGCCCCTTGTATGTGCCTGTGTACTTTTGGGTTTTAAAACTTTCTATTTTAATTTCTCATGTGGTAAATATCAATGGATAATATAGCAAACGGTTCTTAAGACCAAAAATTTTTGAGAACCACTGATCTGGAAAATATGGTGGTTTCTTGTACGTGTTGTAGGGATGGGTGTATGTAACAAAATCAGGATATCAAGATTATGTGATACAGATTTATTTAAATCTACATAGGGAAATGAGAATGATATATGATGTTGCGAATCTATGTTGAATATATGTGTGAATGAGTGTTCACATTACATAAAGAGTAGAATTCTTAGATCTTTTTATATGTAAGTTTTAGTTATCTCCAAGTCATTAGTAATACTTTTTGCTTGTTGTTATTACAAAAGATTATTTGATGTTAAGAATATGCTTTTCTAATATAGCTATGCATACCAGATGTCTTTTTGAACATGTATAATATGTTGATTATATGCATAAATGAGTATTTCTGAAAGAATATTAACTAGCACTCACATTTTTATTTTAGAAGTAATTTTGAAAGTGTCCTCAAGGTTTATGTTTGTAATGGTGATTTCTGGTAATTAGTTCCTCTAGGTTTCCCATGTCCCCCCGGCCGGATTCCGTACATAGCACAACTTCAAGCAGTGACTCACATGACAGTGATGAAAATTACGTTCCCATGAACCCAAACCTGTCCAGTGAAGACCCAGTATGTAAAGTCTCCATCTCTACTTTTTTCTTCCTGAGTAACCATTTTAAATCATTTACGTTAGATCCAATCATGTCTTCCGTTCTGTAAGTTTTACCCTTACATCATTTTGTACATATTTAAGGAAAAAGGTTAAAGGGCAGTTTTTAGAAATGCTTTTTTAAAGATAGCATTGTAAAATCAAAAGCCAATGAAGGGTCAAAGTTTATAATATCTATAAACTAAATTAGTTAAATGTCATAAAAGTCATCTAGCTCTACATTTAAGATGTCTTTGATGTTTGACACTGTTCAAGAAAATGCTGTATTGGTGGTGTTTTATAGTGAAGCTCTTCAGGCCTGTATCATAGCCTTATGGAGAAATAGTTTTACACAGATGGTCTTTTGTTAATCCTTACATAAATACATATTTAGATAAGACATAAAGATAAAAGAAGACCTATTCAGAAACATAATTTTTTTTTTTTTTTCCAGTTTGGCTATATTACCATAAGACATAAGTATTTGAACAATAGTAGGAAACAGTATCTTCTCTGGAAATAAGATAGATACCAAAATACTTCAGATGTTTAGTAATACAAACTGCTTTTTATCATTTTACTATTTTGCTTTTGCTTCCCTTTAAATTGGCTCTAATCTTTGTCCTGATCATTTGTCTTTTAGCAGAAAAATGTTTCAGTTTAGGATGAAGTTCAGCTGTACTAGAAAATAAATAACAGTGACTTAAGACAGAAGTTTCTTTCTTTCTCTTGTAAAAGTCCAGAGAGAGTTAATTTAGGGCTGTTGTGACAGCTCTGTTGTATAGAGTCCCACAGGATTCAGGCTTCTTTCAGCTCTTCAATGCTCCTGCCAGCAGATGCACATTCCAAACCACAGGATGAAGGAAAGGCAGAGGCATCAGCAAAGAATGCAGCTTAACTGCCTCATAGAAGAAGGTGCTCAGAAGCAGCCTTATATAGACCATTGATCAGAACTTAGTCTTACATGACCACACTTAGATTGGGAAATACAGTCTTTGTTCTGAAGGGCAGTGGACCCATCTAAAAACCCCATTCAAATGGAAGAGCAGGTAGTAAGGGACAATCAGGCAGTATGTGCCAGGATAAACAAATATCTAATGTTAAAATTTCCAGAAAGTAGCATTTTAGTAGCTTTCTCTTCTTTAAAAATTCCATTTCAAGATTCAAAAGATAAAGCTCAATTCTATTATTATGTTTATTGTCTCTCATAAACTCAAGGCAGACACACATTACCCACAATAATACAAATGGGCTTCAAAAAGTTTGTGGAAAAAATGAAGTAGACAGATAATGAAATTTTTCCACAAATATTTTGAAGCTTCCACCATATGTTATCAGGGAACATAATTAAGTGGTATGAAGAGTTTGCATAATGTAATTTGAAATATATCACTATTGAATTAGAATACAACCAGCTGATTTTTCAAGGTAGTGCAATTTTTGTAGCAGATTTTTTTCTTTTTGTGCTTCATTATTTTTATTAACTAATTTCCTTCTTGATTATATTAAATGGAATACAAGAGTAGATCTTGTCACCAGTTTGTATCTTTAGGTAGTCTAACGAACTTTTTTCTTAGTACAAAAGTTATCAGAGTATTTTTTGAGATACTAAAGAGTATCTTTTTGTCAAATATAGTAAATAGCATGAAATCTTGGGGAAAAACATGTAAGAGGAAAGATTTCTCATAGGTAAGCGTATGGTAAAGGGAAAAGACTAAAAGGCAGAACATTGCAACTAGAAAGAGAAAATAAAAATAAATTTTTTACAAAAAAGATACTCATTTGCTGTTGTTGTCTGTTACTCATAGTATATAGTAACCCTAGACAACAGAGTAGAACTGCCCCATAGAATTTCCTAGATATTAATCGTTACAGGAGCAGATTAACAGATGTTTTCTCCCCTGAAGCCAATGGTGGATTTGAACCCCCAACTTGGGTTTAGTAGCCGAGCTTTTAACTATTGCACCACCAGAGTTCCTCACTGCCGTGGTGGTGGCGGTGGTGATTATGTGATGTGGAGTCAGTTTCGACTCCTGTATAGGGTTTCCGAGGAGTGGCTGTTGAGCCTGAACCGCTCACCTACTTTGCAGTCCAGCGCATTAACCCACAGCACCACACCACACCAGGATTCTACTGCCTAGTTGTTGTTGTTGTTAAGTGCCGTCGAGTCGGTTCCGACCCATAGCGACCCTGTACAGGGTTTCCAAGGGAGTTTGATGGATTTCTAAGGTACTGGATGTTAGAATTAAGCAAAAATGATGAGGTAAAAACATGCATTTACCTTTATACTAAAAATTTCACATGCTGCCAACTGCAGAAACTCAGCCGATACAACTCTTCCTTAGAAAAGGATGTGATTGTTAAAGCAATATGTCCTAAATCTCTTTATTTGGGGGACTTAATGGTGTGGCATTGTGGGTTAATGCGCTGGACTGCAAGGTTGGTTTGAACCACAAGGTCTGCAGTTCAACATCCACTCCTTGAAAACCCCATATAGGGTCGTTATGAGTCGGAACTGACTCGACGACACTTAACAACAACACAATAATGTATTAATATATTGGTGGAATCCTTGATATGGTGCTGTAGGACTAATTTCAAGGTCTGGTGGTTCAAACCCACCAGCTGCTCCTCAGAAACCCTCTACAAGATTACTATGAGTCAAAACCAACTCAACAGCATTTAACAATAACGACAACAGCGTATTGATAGAATACCACAGACATTAACATGACCCACAGTGTGGTTGGATTGATAGGTCAGTTTTTGTGTTTTTAAAAAAGTCTGAGAGAAGTAGAGACAGGATCAGATCAAGTCTGATTTATGCATGCAGTGAATATTATTAAACTCTACAAGTTGAAATTTTGCAGCATGATACATTTCCTAGACCAGTGATCATGGAGTAGGCACTATATAGTGAAACGACAAATTGGCAGTGCTGCCTGTTCATTTCTACAATGATCAGAAATCATGCATTCATCAGGTGAACCTTTAATGGGACTCCAGAAATCTGAGTGATGATGCACCTCTGCCAAAGACCTAAATAAGTGTTGCATAATAATAACAAAAACATGTTCATTAATTTTATTTTAGGGGAAAAAAAATCTTTAAAAAGCATAGCACTGGTGAGGTTTTTTTTATACTTGTTTGTTTGTTTGTTTTAATTCACAGAACACTTACAATAATTCCTAGAATCCTAGGGTTTCTTTAATCTCTGGGCTAAAGGCTAGAACACAGGCAAGCTGTTCCCAATTGAGATTAAATCGAGAGCAAATAGACTTCATTGTAGACACACCAAACTTAACAATACTTAAAATATTAAACAATTAAACATGTTGGTCATGTGAACTCATGACTTCCTTTTTTTTACACGGGTAATACTGTGAATGCTTCTAAACATCCCCTGTCAGGGGACTACAGGTGGTGGGTTCTTTCACTGGCACGTTTAAATATAGAATTTTAATTAACGACACATGCACTCATTGCTGCCTGTTTTTTTGTTTTGTTTTGTTTTTTTTATGTGAGAGAAAAACACAGAATCATTCAGAGAAAAACTTTCTTGACAATTGCAATTTTTTCATGTAGTTTAAATTAAATCAAAGATAGAGCTGGATGGCGTTGTAACTGGTTGAGCAATCTATCTGCTTACTTTTGTGTGTGTGTCCTGCATATTCTCATTGTATTTTTAAATATTTTAATAGCAACACTTGATGAATTTGGTTTTTTAAATCTCTTCCTCAAAATAGGGCTGTACCATGCAGTTGATAGGTGGTTTGCTGCCTAAGAGAATGTGAGTCCATGAAGCCCAGGCCATATCATGCTTCCAGAGCTATGTCGGTCTAGTAGAAGGAACATCTTTTTCTAATTCATCAAGGGTTTCATGTCGAGTGTCAGCAACCCTGATATAAAATAAGGGACTGGACTCACATTTTTTTCTAGCCAATGCCTTTTCCTAAATCACAGCTTACCTTGTTTAAAAAAGAAACGGAGTTATAGATAAAAGAACCAACAGAACCAGATTTACAGCATTTTTTAATTGATTTGTCAACTGTATTATCTCGTCCTGGTTTTCTTTTGAAAGTTTCTGAGGTCATCTGTGGACAGTGATATTCACATGATCTGGGGAACAAGGATGAGAATCCCTAAGAATATTGGGGAGTCCTGGTGTGGTGCTGTGGGTTAATGTGCTGGGCTGCAAAGTTAGTTTGAACTGCAAGGTCAATGGTTCAAGCTCACCAGCCACTCCTTGGAAACCCTATACAGGGTTGTTATGGGATGGAACCAACTCGACATCACTTAACAACAAACCTATAAGAGATCTGGAACATTTCTAGATGAAGCTAAAAGGAGGAGTAAGGCATGGAAATGAGTCAGTGGTCAGAGCACATTTAGAAGGCTGTCTTACAACTGAAGTAGAAGGTATAGGTTCTTAAGTTCATGTCACCCTTTCATTTTTATTTAGCATTGGTCTTCAAGCTCCCATTAGCCTATTTATTTGTTAAGTTTCTACCTCAAGCATGTTTGTACTTGTTTGTTACTATACTCTTTCTTCCTTCCTTTTTTTATATGAAGAGTCCCTCTATTATACATTTTCTGCTTGGAGCCTTGGTGACTCTGTGGGAGTGGCACTGGACTGCTAATTGCAGGGTTGGCAGTTCAAACCCACCAGTTACTCCTCAGGAAAAACATGGAGTTGTCTGCTCCTGTAAAGATTTGCAACCTCTGAAATAGGGCTGTTAGGAGTCAGAAATGACTTGATGTTAATGGGATTTGGCTTTGGTTTTTGGTTATTAGGAGAGAGACAGGGTCAGGGTAAGAAAAAACTGGAAATGAATTGGTAAAAATTCTAGATGGTTGAAACAAAATAAGCTTTGCTAATAGACACATTGTTCATAACTTTTACAGACTATAAGGTGCTTTTAGTGTGAAATCCTTTATATGACCTATAAGAGGATTTTATTTAAGTCTAACAAGGAACCTAAGGTTTGAATCTTGTAGTGAAAAATGTAATTTTGTATAGATGTAGTAGTAGTAATGTTCAGGTTTGTGCTATTAGAACTAGCTGTAGCTTAGTATCCCAGCCTTAGTTTGAGCCACGTTTGACTATTTAAAACTAGTAGCTTGCTCTAAATAAAGTTTTATCCGTTTTTTTTAAAAAAATCTATTTATTTCCTCCCCCACCAAGTCCTAAAAGGTTATTTAATTTTCTGAGCAGACAAATATCTCAGTGTTTGACACTTGATTCTTTTTTTTTGTATTGCACTTTAGAATCTTTTTGGCAGTAATAGCCTTGATGGAGGAAGCAGTCCTATGATAAAACCCAAAGGGGACAAACAAGTGGAATACCTAGATTTAGATTTAGATTCTGGGAAATCTACACCGCCACGAAAGGTAAGTAAAAGCTTGTTCTTTATAGACAGTAAACTCACAGTTTAAATCTGAAATATCATAGCTTAGTTGTGTTTAGTTGACATTTCACAGTCTACTAAGGCTATTGATAGATCACAAGTATCAAAGACTGATCAATTTATTTTTTCTAACCTAATAGTATAGATGGGGCTTTCTGCTCCCGTAAAGATTTACAGCCTCGGAAACCCTGTACCAGGTCGATATGGGTCAGAACCAACTCACTGGCACTCAACAACAACAATAGTATAGTTAAGGAGCACTGGTAGCACAGTGGTTATGAGTTGGGCTGCCAACCCCAAGGTCAGCAGTTTGAAACTACCAGCGGTTCTGCGGGAGAAAGATGTGGTTTTCTGCTCCTGTAAAGATTTACAACCCTATGCAGGGTCACTGTGAGTTGGAACCAACTCCACGGTACTTAACAACAACAGTATAGTTATATGCGTTCTACTTTTTTTAGTGAATAACATTGAAATGCTGTCTCAACAAATTCCAAACTCTGTGTGTGTGTGTGTGTGTGTGTGTGTGTGTGTGTGTGTGTGTGTGTGTGATGTTGAGTCCTGGTGTGGTCCTGTAGGTTAAACACTGGACTGCTAACCACGAGGTTGATGGTTCAAACCTACCAGCTGCTCCCTGGAAACCCTATACAGATCACTATAAGTTAGAACCCATTCAACAGCACTTAACAACAAGCAATTATTTCAATATCTGAATTTGGGGGCTCTGAATTTCTTTCTACTAATGCCCATGCTCAGTGGCTTTTTTCCTTGTATGTGTTTTATCAACTTTTGCTATGTATTTGTTTTGCTGAGTGTAACTATGGAAATTTCTGTGGCTTCAGTTTTCTCCAGAAATGATTTGCATTTGCTTCTTTAGGAACCAGCAGGCACTACTACCCTAGGACGTACTCAGTCCCCTTTAATCATCCTTCACTTATCAGGATAGCCCCAGATTCAGCATACCTTTCTATCCAGGGTTCTTAGATGGAGTCTCCTGATTTGCATTGCTGAGATGGACATTTATCCGAAAGACAACTCGGCTTTTACCAATTAGAAACATATTGCTCTCCCTGGTCCCCGTACTTCCTAACCAGAATCCAAACCAGAAAACCAAGCTCACCGTCATCAAGTCCATTCCAACTCTTGGTGGCCCCATAGAACAGAGTAGGACTGCCCCGTAGTTTCCAAGGGCAGAATCTTTACAGAAGCAAACTGCCTCATCTTTCTTCTGAGGAGAATGAATGGTGAATTCAAACTGCTGACCTTCTGCTTATTAGCTGAGCATTTTAACCAGTGAATCACTATGGCTCCTTATAGTGTAAGTCCACCAATGCTGTAATAAATACAAGGCTGCTTCAGAAAGTTGCTGGAGAATCCCATTTTATTTTGCTTCAATTTGCATACTTTTTGAAGCCCCCTCTTATATTTGTTAGTTAGAATCTAGTTGTATTTTAGGAGGAAGAGGACCCATCTGTCTAGTTTCAAAAACATTTTTAAGCTCTGAACATAAGTACATATTCTCAGAACTTTAAAAAAGTCAAACTTTACGCTAAAGGCTAGAAGGAGAAGCAAGCTGTGTACCTTAGGATGGACTCGTTGTATTTGTCCCTATTTTGCCTGAATTTCATCTGAGATGGGGGAGTGGGCCTTAGTTTGAATTCTAATATGCAAATAATAGTAAATTCATAGAGAAAAAATAATGTAGAGTTCAGAGAAATAGACAATATTGTTAAATTTGAGGTAATGGAATTTCAAAAGAGTGTTTGTAATGTATATGTATAAATGAGTTTTAAGACTGAAGTTCCCTCAAAGTACTCCTTTTAATATGTGGGATGTTGTTGTTTTTTTCTTTCCTTTTTAGCAAAAGAGCAGTGGCTCAGGCAGCAGTGTAGCAGATGAGAGGGTGGATTATGTTGTGGTTGACCAACAGAAGACCCTGGCGCTAAAGAGCACCCGAGAAGCCTGGACTGATGGGAGACAGTCCACAGAATCTGAAACACCCACCAAGAGTGTGAAGTGAAAACGCCGCGATGCTATTTTTGAACAAATGAGTACTGAATTGTAAACATAAGTCTTGAGAGCAGAACCATGGTCACAGTAGTATTTGAACTGAAGATCACTTGACTCTTCTACTCTAGGAGATCCTCAAATGAGTCGAGATAAAGGCAAAGGTCCTTTCAGACATAATCAAGTAATTTAGACGCTAAATGGTGCTTTGTGGTATCTGAGAAATTCAACACATGTAAATAATGTGCGAAATAGTATTGTGTAGTTCCCAGACGAACACTTGTTCCACAGTTAACACACATGTAGTATTTACTGTATTTATGCACTTTTTCATTTAAAACATTGGTTTGGGTATTCCCAAATGTACCTTAATGTAATTCCTTTGGGAGTTCTTGTTTTTCCTCACAATACTCTATATAACAATACTAAGTTAATTAAGCTACTTTTAGATACGGAAGTTGCTGTTTAAACTACATTTTAACAATGTTAAAACGAAAAGTAGATCACAATTTACCGTTCTGCCTGAAACTTTAGGTAGTAACCATTAGCTGAAAAGACAGAGAATATAGTTGGTTTCCTCATTCATTGCCTTCCAAAATGCTGAGGATGATGTGCATACTAATGCC
The DNA here is from genome assembly GCF_000296735.1 of Chrysochloris asiatica. NCBI lineage: Eukaryota > Metazoa > Chordata > Mammalia > Afrosoricida > Chrysochloridae > Chrysochloris > Chrysochloris asiatica. The sequence continues at coordinate 585,417 of NW_006408708.1, forward strand.
AGGACCTATCTCTAGTTTGTGTACATTTAGTTAATGGTGGAATTGTATTATGTTTTGTTAATTACAGTGTTTGGGGTTTATTGAGTGAAGATTCTGCCGGGTAGGATCTTGTACTCTTTGAAGACTCAATAACGAAATTCTTGAGTAAGCCTGCAGATCACTGACAACGAGTGGCGAGGCACTTTCATACTTGTGAACATGTGTTAAACTTTACATTATTTACAAAAGGTAGATTATATAACTAATCAGGTACGTACCAGGCGGTGATGCGCTAACACACTGATCAGGTATAGGCAATGAACTTTAGTTGTGTTTTTGGAATATTAGTTTGAGGAGCCCTGATGGTGCAAAGGTTAAGTAAGCACTCAGCTGCTAACCGAAAGGTCAGTGGTTCTAACCCACCAACCCGCTCCGTGGGAGACAAATGTGGCAGTCTGCCTCTGTAAAGAGTACAGCCTAGGAAACCCTATGGGGCAGTTCTACTCTGTACTGTAGGGTTGCCGTGAGTCAGACTTGATTCAGCGACAGCAACAGCAATAATACTGGTTTCCAAGTTGGAATTAATGGAACAGTTGACATTCACTGTTAGTTCTAGCAACATACTGTGATTTTTCATTTAGACAGTAATTCAGACTTAACTACTCTAAGAATGAAAATTCTATCTTTTGACACCTTTAGTGCCCTTTGGATGAATTTTTTTTTTTTTTTTAACTTTGCTTGATATCCTTCTTGGCCTTATGTTTAAATCCCTATGCAATTAAAATTTTATATCTGCATTTAAAAAAAATGTTTATATAAGTAATTTTCATGTGTAGCACCTGTTGCTTTTCCAGTAAGAGTTCAAGATTTTGTACTGTGATTCCTTTTCACTGCCCCAATTCAAAAACTGTTGGAGCTTTGTAATAATGTGAATTCTTATAGTCATGTACCCTTTCCAACCAGATTTGTGAAATCACCAGACGAATCTTGTCATCATGTCTCACCTATAGCATGGTCCTGTGGCATGGATATCAAGACCATAATGCATAGTGAGGCTACAATTTATATCATCTGTCTCACCTTTGCAATGTAATGTAGAAAGCAGGTAGAGTCGTTTGTTTTTTAAAATAAGTTGCATACAATCTCTTACATGTTGACTTAAGACTTACTAAAAGTTTTTGGAGGGGACGCAGAGATAAGAGTACACACAGCTGAAGCGTGATTCCCTCCGTTCTGACCTCCAACTGTTGCCTGAGTACACAAATGTGCCCCGATTTCTTGGCCTATTGGCCATAGTACTGTGCCTAATCAATGTAATGGGTGTGTTTCCCCTTTCTACACACTAGAAATGTTCATAACAAAATGAATTGTAGACTAGTAACATTTGATGCTTTTAAATGTCTCACTTATTTTTAAACTAAAACTCAGAAGTGAATTTTGAGATGGACTTTTAAATAAAAAAGATTGTTTGAGTTTGGTGTGTAAGCTGTTTTATAATAAAACCACAAAATCTAAAGTCATTCAAATGTGCCTAACTTATCAAAATGCAATGTATTTGATGTATGAGGACACTAAATTGTGTTATCTGGAGTGTGAACGCATTTTGAAATTTAAAATAACAATAATAAATACCTGAGTAAGTCAAAAGTAAAAATCATGGTTTAAAGCTGTACATTGGGAGAGACCAAAGCACTTGCTAATATATTTAGTGCAATCCTCAATTTTTTTTTAAGTTACTTTTTTATGAATAGCTGCAGCACTCCAGTTTGTAGAAGTGGTCTCTTTATGGAACATAATTCAGGAATTGAAAAGCTAATCTTAGAAAGGCAGCTTGTTTCCAAGAAAAAAGGACAAATTCTTATACAGCATTATTTTCTAAACTCCTTCTAGCAGTAAAATCTTTAAATAAAATTTTCTGTGTAGCTCTGACACATAAAACCTGAAAACTCCATTTTATCAGTATATATTCATTTGAGTTACACTTTTATAATGTTTACTTCTCTTAATTCATTACTTAAGAATATTAAGATTTCTGAATAACACAAATGTGACATTGGAGTTATAGTTCATGAAACTGGCCAGCCATTTACTTGTGTCCCTGGTTTGGGTTCCATAGTATCAAGGAAAGTCTGATTAGCACATATAAGCCTTAGTGCAAATCATAGCAGGTTTAAGCACACATCTCGGGAGATTCTTTACAGAAAGATTACTGCAATTGTATACGGGGTCTGTATTAAAACGAGTCATCCTGGACGTGAACTGTAAACATAGTAGTCTCTCCAGTATGGTAAAATGAGGATATGTGAAGCATTTAAAATATACATTGTATTTAAGTTTTTTTTAAGAAGCACTTATAGAAGCAAAATTTGAATTAAACCCTTTTAATACCATACCTAATAACCTCCAAGAAGCTAGGTTCATTCAGCAGGGCATCTGTTGAAAACCACTAGTTGATCAAATGATAGTTACAAAACTTTAGATTAAAAATTTCTTTTTGCCTCTCCCTTACCTACATGTTTATCCTCTGCCTTTTATACCTTACATTGAGAAAAAACTATAAACTTTTACAAGATTTGAATACCAAAGCACAGTTCTGCTTTCAGAAATCAAAACTCAAACTTGAAGAATTTAAGCTATTTTAACTCACAGAAGGTATCAGAGAAGTAAGCTGTAAATGATGTGTTGTTTTCTACACTCTATAAGCTTGTATCTTTATTTTTATCAATATCATATAAGCTACTATGAGCATTTTAAAGAATCCCATAAAGGTACTATGAATATATATCTATGTGGATATATATGTGTGTACATATATAACATTGTATTTAATAGACTAAATTTCATATAAAAACACTGTTATACTTGTTATATTTAAGTCATAAGTCAATTTCTTCTGGATTCTTACTTAATTAGTGAAGTTAGGGGATCACAATCTTCATGTGTTTAAACAAGAAACTGAAAATCAGCGTTTGTTTTTTTTAACTAGGGAGACAATGTCTGCTTTTTCCCGTTAGTGAAAACAGTGTTTTTTATATTTTGTTAAAATGCTAATCACTTTATACCTGTACACTATACCAGACATTGGTCATAACTCCTGGATGTTCCCAAACCCATTTGGTGCCTGTTCAGTTTGGCCTGTTGAAAGTATTGTTATTCATATTTCAAAGGAATACAGTCTTAGACTTTCAGAAACAAAGAAGACTGATCCTTCTTATCCTAACTTGATTCATTCTAGTAGACTATCCTCCATTGTCAGATACACAATCAGGTCAGTCATAGGGACTGCACACGAGACCAAATCAAATGGATACACAGAGACATATGAGAGGTATTCAGAAATTTAATGGAAAAATTCTAGTATCTTTTAATTCCAGTTTTTTTGAAGCCCCCTCATATGTCCAATAGTAACAATTGTTGTCAATAATGTAAATGTAAATTTGTGTATAATTTTGATAATGGGCAACTATGAGATGAAAACCCATGATGTAAGTATATATGTACACATCATGGACGTGAAATGATGCGAAATCATTAGTCTTGTTTGTTGATATCACTGTTTTTAGTCTAAATGTGTTTATATATTATTACACTTTGAAATCACTTCGTCTGTCTTATAGTCCTTAGAGTTGTCTTTCTCCTTAAACTCAGTGTAGTCTCTAACATGGGTTGTAACAAACTGATTACTCATGGAATAACTAGCTTCTGCTTGCTTTATTAAATAAGATACATGATTTTGTGTGAATTCTTGTAAGCTAAATTGATTGTTATTATCCCAAATTTCAGCAACAAAATCTTATGTATAAATTTATTTCTTCTCTCTTACACAAATTATTTTGTAAAGATCCACTTGAAGATGTTTTCTGCTACCAAATAAAACTTTTCAAACAGTTTGGCTTCAAGAGCTTAACTAGAGCATTTGCTTACTGAAATTGTCTAATAGTAAGGACATAAATTTATATTTTCAGCCCTTCCTCAGAGTCTTTTTCTGGACCAAAAGCCCAATTCTGTAATTAACTGTACTTTCCAGTCCTATTTCTATAGGGTTACTTGTTTTCTGTAACAAAAGTCTTATTAAATCATGCTGTAAAATAGTCATTCTTTAAATGAGAAACTATTCTTCTGTGCATGTTGTTGTTGTTGTTAAGTGCCACAGTTTCAAATCATAGCAACCCTGTATAGGATTTCTGAGGAGCAGCTGGTGCTTTTGAACAGCTGACTTTGCCATTCAGCCCGACTTTGCAGTCCAGTACAGTATCACCCCATGGCTCCTGCATCTGCCCATGTTATTCCGCCAACTTCCAGTGCTACCAGCATGTTGGGGACTAAAAAATGACAAAGAAGGGTCTGTGTGCACTGTTTACCATTGGAAAACATGTTTTCTACATGAAACATAACTTTGGAAGTTACTCCTTGTATTAACTGGTTGGACATGTTTTAATGAGTTTTCCAGAATCTCTATAAAAACCCACTAGCATCGAGGCAATTCCAACACATAGTGACCCTATAAAATTGCTTCATAGGCTGTTCATCCTTATGAAAGCAGACTCTCCTCTTTCTCCCACAGAGTAGCTAGTGGATTTGAAACAGTGACCTTTCCGTTATCTTGATGCTTAACCCACTGCGCTACCATAACTCCTTCAAATACCTCCAGTACTTCATAAAACCCCAAGAATAGCCATAAATCCATCTTTGGCCCACTCAGCCCAGCATTTTACAACAACTTTTGTTGAATCATAGGAAGTTTGGGGAGGGTGAGGTCATCTTCTTTGAGGTCATTGTATCCTTACCTACCTGTCACCTTGTAAATTGTGAAACTTGTTGCCAGGGAAACATGCAAACTACCTCCTCTGATACAGAAACACTTTCAAATGCTGTTTTGTTAGAGGTTTCAGGTATTACTATTTCATGGAACCTTAGCAATTCTCTGAATGTGCCCTATTGCATATTTAAAAGCTGAGTTAGTGATAGGCAATTTATTACTGTTGTGATTGAGTAACTCTGCTCTTATATGCTCTAACATTATACTGATAGAAAATTAAATTTCCCAACAGGATAGAGTTTGTAATCTGTAATCTGTGTGGTGCCAGACCTTTGGAAAACTTAACATGTTACCTGTTTTCTGATTCTGACTCAAGACAACCCATGTGTGCAGAACATGTTATGTGTCATCGAGTTGGTACCAATTCAGCAACGCTATATAACAGAGTAGAACTTCTCCAGAACATTTCCTATGGGATTACCAGATCTTTTCTCACAAAGGAGCTGGTGGATTCTAACTCCCAGTATTTTGGTTAGCAGTAAAGAACTTAACTACTGTGCCACCAAGACTCCTTGGTGCAGAGCATTGTGGTACAGAAAATAAATTGAACCTAAAATCTCACGCTCTGAGATACAGTATTAATTTATCAATCTGAGTATCTCATATAGTAAGCAATGGTTTTGAAGTTTAATTTGAAAATGTATGGACATATTTACTCCAAAACTAATTGCTCTTCTAAAATTAAAGTTTCTCGAGTTTCTGAAGCCATTTACCATCAGGGAAAAGTTGACCATAACTTTTTTTCTTGTGTTGTTATTTATTGTTAGATGCCATTGAACCAGTTCTAACTCACAGCGACTCTGTTTGTACAACAGAACAAAACACTGCCTGGTCTTGCATCATCCTTACAATCATGGTTCCACTTGAGTCCATTACTGTTGCCATGATTTCAGTCCCTCTCGTTGGAAATCTTCCTCTTTATCGCTGCCCCTCTACTTTACCAAGCATGATAACCTTCTCCAGGGACTGATCCTTCCTGATAATATGTCCAAAGTATGAGAGACAAAGTCACCATCCAACACCGTAACTCAAATGCATCAATTCTTCCAAGGTCTTCCTTACTCATTGTCCAACTTTCACATGCATATGAGGCTATTGAAAATATAATGACTTGAGTCAGGTACAACTTAGTCCTCAAACTGACATCTTTGCTCTTGAACACTTCCTTTGCAGCAGATTTGGCTAATGAAATACATCGTTTGATTTCTGTATTGTTGCTTCCATATGTGTTGATGGTAAAGCCAAGCAAAATGAAATATTTGACAACTTAGATGTTTTCTCCATTTACTATATTATGTATTGGTTCAGTGGTGAGGACTTTTTTTTGTTGAGGTGAAACCCATACTGAAGGCTGTGGTACTTGATTTCCATCAGTAAGTACTTTAAGTCCTCTTCACCTTCAACAAGCAAGGTTGTATCATCTGCATATCGCAAGTTGTTATGAGTCTTCCTCCAATCCTGATGCCCTTGTCTTCATACAATCCATCTTCCCAGATTATTTGCTCAGCATACAAAGTGAATAAGGAGGGTGAAAGACTACAACCCTGATGTACATCTTCCCTGATTTTAAACCATTCAGTGTCCCCCTATTCTGTTTGAATGACTGACTCATAGTCTGTGTACAGATTCATAATGAGCACAATCAAGTGCTCTGGAATATCCATTATTTGCAGTGTTATCCATAGCATGTGTGTTGTTAAGTGCCATCTAGTCGCTTTCAACTCATAGTGACCCTGTACAGAGTTTCCGAGGCTGTAAATCTTTACGGGAGCAGAAAGCCTCATCTTTCTCCTGTGGAACAGCTGGTAGTTTCGAACTGCTGACCTTGCGGCTCACAGCCCGATTCGTAACCACTATGCTACCAGAGCTCCTTAGATGATCAAATATGGCAACAAAAAAAACAAAACCACACAAACAAGAGAGAACAAATTATATAACTGGACATACTAAAAATTAGAAATATATGTATATGAAAAGAATTCACCAAAAGTGTAAAAGGGGAGCCCACAGACAGGGAAAAAATCTTTTGCAATGACACATCAGACAAGGAACTAATCCCTAAAATTTATAGGAAATCACAACTCATCTACAAGAAAAAAGACCAATAACCCAATTAAAAAATGAGCACAGCACATGAATAGACACTTCACTAAGAAAGACATTCTGCCAGCAAATAAACATGTGAAGAAATGTTCACAGTCATTAGCTCCATTATAGAGATGCAAATCAAGACAACAAGGAGATATCTCATACCAGCAGTAACAGCAAAGTTCAAAAAAGCAGAGGACAGCAAGGGACCAACGAAAAGATACCAAAAGAAAAAAAGAAAAAAAAGAATGTGCACACCTCTATCTCTGCGGCTCTGTCAGGCGTCCGTGGCTGCTCTGATCCCTTGCCCGCTTGGCCCCACACAAAATGGCGGCTCCTGGAGCAGCTGAGCGTCCTGAACCAGGAAGCAATTGATTTCTTGCTTCTGCCACAAACTCCCCAGCTGTAAGTATTCCAACTTTCTAAATATTCCTTTATATGTGGTTCAGAGTACTGGGACCATTCCCTGAGTCTTCTTGGTCCTATATTCTGTGTTGTTCTCGGCAGAGCTTGTCACTACAATTCCACCTGATCTGCCATCTTTTTCCGGAACCTCTAGTTCTGTATACTTGATGGCAACCATCCTGGTCAACCTATGAGTAGAAGGGGGTGTGCAGTTGAATTGCAGCAAAGAAAACATGGGCTGAGACTTGCCATATTCTATGGATGCCCAATGATCTTGGAATGAGAGAGAGAAAAGGATGAGCTGATGGGTTTGAAGTTCAGAGTGATGTGTGTTCCCCTGAGCTCAAAGACACTGACCTTGCCACTGAGGCCTAAAGTTAAGAAGGAAGCACCAGATCTGAAGAAGGGGGTGCATGTGAGAATTCCTGGATTTGCAGACAGTAGCTATTGGACCAAGTATGGATGGCTTGGTGATCGGAATTCGACCAGATGAAGATAAAGAAGTATGATACAGGAAGCAAGCATAAGTTGCTACAAGTTGATCAACTGGATACTTGATTTTGGATGAAGCTGTTAAAAATTCCAATCAAATAGTGAAGGATTTGCCATATGAAGGATATCTCCTCAGCACACTGGGTTGATAGGGATGGGCAACTCAGACTTTGGCTACCAAAACTGGGGAGGTACAAAGGCACGAAGTGGCTAGTTTACAAGCTTTCATGAGGGTGCTTACTGTCATATCGCAGGGAGTAAGACAGAAACCCAACTGAACAGTTTGTCTCCTGTCCAGATGCGTCTGGTAAAGAAGGGGCTAAGACTTTATGATACAATTGTGAGTAATTGTTATCAGCTTTAATGGCTCTTGTCACAACTGTAAATGTAGAAGAGGGGCAACTAAAAAGGGGAGCAGTTAATCTGTCATTTCAGGAACAGGGACCCTAGGGCCATCAAGAGGGAAGAACGTGAGAGGAGTGAGTGATCCTGACCAAAAGAGCAGCAACAACAGAGATGGTGGCAGAGGCAGTAGCATAGAGAGATAGAACAGCAGTGGACTTTAGGCCTGTGGACTGAGAAAAGCAGCGTGCCTGTGGACAGGAGACTGGCTTGTATAATGTGACCTTTGGACATTAAAACAAATATATATTTACAATGTGGTATGTGTACACCAAAAAAAAAAACAAACAGGTAATAATGGTAAATACTATTGGCCATCCTGGTGTGGTGCTATGGGTTAATGTACCAGACTGCAAAGCCATTTGAACTGCAAGGTCAGTGGTTCAAGCTCATCAGCTGCTTCTCAGAAACCCCACATAGGGTCGCTATGGGTTGGAGCTGACTCGACAACACTTAACAACAACAACATGGGTCCATGGAGGATATCGTAATCATTAAAATGATCTGCCGAATATAGAAATGGTTATCTGTCCTGTAAACCTTCACTCATTCAACACACAATAAAAACATTTAAAAAATAAGAAGGAAGAAAGACCATCATAAAAAAAAGCAGACTGTTCGGCTGTTAGAATGTCAAGCAAGCTGTTTGCCTTGGAGTCATCAGGACAAGACAATTCAGCCCATCAGGAAAACCCCACTCTAAAATTGAAACTCAAAGGGAACCTATGAGCAGTCTCACTGGTTACCACCCTGGTCTACTTGTGAGTGGAAGAGGGAGAAATGCAGCAATGAAGACATGGGTTGAGTTTGGCTATGTTCCATTGACACCTGTTGACCTTGAGATGAGAGAGAGAAGAGGAAGGGCTGGCTGGTCTGAAGTTTAGGGAGTTGTGGGAACTCCTGAGCCCGTGAACACTGACCTAGCCACTGTGAATTAGAACTAAGAGTAAAGCAGCCAGCTGATCTGAAGTGTGGGGAGGCATGCATGAACTCCCAAATAGTACCCATTTGATCTAGCTTGGACAGCTAACTGACCAGAACTCAACCAAATAAAGATGAAGAAGTTTGTTACTGTGAGCAAGCATAAATTGATGCAGTTTAATGAACTGGGCCTTTGTTTATGGATGCAACTAATCAAAATTCCAACCATAATGGAAGGATTTTACATATCAAGGATCCAACTGAAATGGAAGGATTCTACATGCTTCCTCAGTGCACTGGGTTAATAGGAATGAGCAATTTAGACATTGGCTATCAAAAATGGGGAGTGGGTTATAAAGGGCATGAAGTGGTTGGTTTACAAGCTTTCATGAGTGTGCTGAGTTTCAGAATGAGGGGGGTAATGTAGAATCCCCACTGAATAGTTTTCCTCTTTTACAGATGTGTCAGGTGAAAGGGGATGGAGTATGATGGTGATAGGATTTTATCATTCAATTGTGAGAAATTGTTACCAGGATTAATCGTGATTGTCACAATTTTAATTGTAGGAGGTGTATAACTAAAATGGGAAAATAGTTAATCTTACATTTCAGGAATGTAGGACCTCAGGTCCATCAAGAAGGAGGAGCATGGGTGGAGCATGAGATCCTACCTGGAGGGGTGGTGACAGCAGAGATGGTGGCATAGAGAGATAGAGCAGCTGAGGACTTCTGGCCCATGGACTGAGTAAGGCTGTATGCCTGTGGGCAGAAGACTGGGTTGTAAAGTATGCTGTTGGACATATAAATGAACATATATTTTTTGTTTTGTATGTACACATCAAATACTTTTGCTTTGTTCACTTACAAAAAAGTAAAATGTAAAAGGGAAGCAACAGGTGAAAATAGGAAAACTGTTGCTCTAGGGAGTGGAGTGTAGTCATTGAGATGAAATAAAATGTATGATTGGCTGAAAAAAAATAAAAAGAGAAGGCTAGAGAAAGTCAGGAGGCAGTGTTTGCTAGGCCTATGAGCTTAGCAGTGTGTCCCTATCAGGCACTATTATATATATACTTGTATATTAGCATTAATCCTCAAGTATTAAGTTCTATTTTAAATAATTCCAGGAGAATTTCTCTCAATTTCCCCATCAAGGGGTGAAATTCCTACCTCGGAAAGTCACAGAATTGGCTATGCTTCTCAGATATTTCTCATATTTGGTCTTTGTAATGGTTATGTTTGTATCTCATCTGTCTGGCTGTATGCATTTTAGAGTATGAACTATGTATTATGCATCATTTTATCAGTCACATTCCTAGCAGAGGGGTAACTAAAGTGAGTTGAATGAAGGGTCTACTTCATATATCTGTGTGTGGGATTAAGGGAACAAACAAGAAATGCATAAATACCTGATAGCACCAGCAGAATATCTGGTTGATGTATGCAAACAGTCTCAGCTGTTGTTGTTGTTAAGTGTCGTCAAGTCGGTTCCAACCCATGGCGACACTATATAGGGTTTCCAAAGAGTGAGTGGTGAACTTGAACCGCTAACCTTGAGGTTCAAACCAACTTTACAGTCCAGTGTTTTAACCCACAGCACCATATCAGAGCTCAGCTACTAACTGAAAATTGGAGATTTGAGTCCACCCAGAAGCACTCCTGAAAATGTCACCACTGAAAAGCCTATGGAACATAATTGTGACACACATGGAATCACCATGAATCCAGGTCAACTTGACAGAGTTGGTCATTTTGACCCTTAACTAAAGTAAGGAGTTGTCACCACTTCTCAGCAGAACAGGTGAAATGGAGGTAGCTGCTGCTGCTAACAGTAGGTGTATCTGATGAAGAAAGCCTACCAATAGGCACTTTGATCTCAGGTGTGTTGTTGTTAGGTGCCGTGGACTTGCTTTGGACTCATAGCAAGAGAACGAAACACTGCCCAATCCTGCACAAACCTCACAATCATTGTTACTCTAATACCTATTGCTGCTGCCACTGTGCCAATCCATCTCATTGGGGTCTTCCTCTTTTTAGCTGACCCTCCACTTCACCAAGCATGACATTCTTCTCCAGGGACTGGTCCCTCCTGATATGTCCAAAGTATGAGAGGTGAAGTCTCACCATGCTGACTTTTAAGGAACATTCTGGCCATACTTACTCCACCACAGATTTATTTGTTCTTCTGGCAGTCCATGGTACTTCTAATACTCATATCCAACATCATAGCTCAACGTCATCAAATCTTCTGTGGCCCTCCTTATTCATCGTCCAACTTTCACATGCATATGAGGCTTTTGAAAATAACATGGCTTAGATCAGGCGCACCTTAATCTTAGGTAGAAAAACAAACACTACTAAACTTAGACTGTTGTTGTTGTTAAGTATCATCAAGTCGGTTCCAATTCATAGCGACCCTGTATAGGGTTTCTGAGGAATGGCTGGTGAGTTTGAACTTCTGACCTTGCGGTTCAAATTGACCATTCAGTCCAGTGCTTTTCCTACAGCACCACACCAGGACTCCAAACTCAGACTAGCAGGGAAGAAGTCAGGAGAGAAAATATTTCCATCTCACCCATGCAGGAGATGTAATACATGGAGACCACCTTTGCAGGGCACAGGGCAAAACAGAGACGGACAGAGCAATATAAGGCACTGCAAACAGAGAATACACTGTACAATCTTCATATTGATCACAGTGTCAGATTAATAATTCAGTTAACAAAAGTTTATTTTTCTTGATCCCCGAGTCTTGATTATTCCCATAAATAGTTACATACATGGTGGTTATGTGCTGTGGAGTTGGTTCCAACTCATGGCAACCCTGTACAGGGTTTCCGAGGCTGTAAATCTTTACGGAAGCAGAAAGCCTCATCTTTCTCCCGCGGAACAGCTGGTAGGTTCGAACTGCTGACTGTGAGATTAGCAGCCCGGCTCATAACCACTACACTACTAGATCTTTAGTTACATAAGTATATACATAGTATTTGCCAAACCTTTAATTGTTGGATATATTTCAAACTCCTTTGGGATGAATTTTTGTGCACAGCTTTAATTAGTTCTTTAGGATCAGTTCATTGAAGTATTTAACTGCTCGGTCAAAGGTTGAATACAGGTCCAAGGCTTTAAAATTATATTGATAAACTGGTCTTTAGAAGAATTGTACCAATTTATATTCCCATTCATATTATATGGTAGTGTTCCCCACACCTGTCTTAATGTTGGATATTTCATTTAATATTTAAAAACATTTGGAGAAATATGCAGTCATAGGGTATGACAATTAAGATGCTGACCCCCTGAGAAATACTTGTCACAGTAGAGAATGTGCAAACTAGAAAATAACTGCACATTCAGGCAAGGAGAGGAAAATAATAATGTTTGTGGCATTTCTCCTCTTTCTCCCCAGATTTCCCTTAATCACAGTTTTACAATGTGAGAGTAGAAGAGGCTCTTTCAGAAGAAAAGAATCTTGGTCACTGTATGAGTTTTCCGTTTCAGTTAACATAAACCACTTTAAGCATTTTCAATAGAAAAAAAATTAATGTAGACAATTAGGAATGTACAAAGTGTGAAGGCCTTTTAGGAAATGAGTACCTGGGAGCAATGACTCCCTCTTTCATCTCCCACCTGAACCTGGTAACCACTATTAAGCTTTGGGCTCTAAGTATTTGCCTATTCTAGATATTTCATATAAGCAGGATCATACAATATTTGTCCATTAGTGTCTGATTTATTTCACTGAGTATATTGTTTGCATGGTTCATTTATGTATCAGGACTTCATTTCTCTTTTGGGTGAATCCATTGTATGTATGTACCACTATTTGTTTGTTCATTCATCTGTTGATGGACATTTGGGTTGTTTTTACCTTTTGGCTATCCTTTCATCATACTTATTCAACGCACAAAGGTGTACAAGTATCTGCTCCAACGACTTTTGAGGATATAACTAGGAGTGGAATTGTTGGATCATTTGACAATTCTATTTTTAACTTTTCGAGGAACCGCCAAAATGTGTTCTACAGTAACTGCACCCTTTTTTGTTTCAACCAGCAATGGGTGAGAGTTTCAATTTCTCGACAGCCTTATTAACATTGTCATTTTCCATTTTTCTGATAATCATCCTAGCGGAAATGAATGATACTTCATTATGGCTGTGATTTGTATTTCCCTAGGGACTAATAACATTGTTTATGCCATTTCTTCTTTGGAAAAAAAAAAAAATCAATTCAAATCTTAGGTCAGTTTTTAAATTATACTCTTTGTCTTTTTATTGTTGAAGTTTACATACTTTATATATGAAGGTTAAGTCCAAAAGTATTACTAAACAATCATCAAAACCTTTATTAAACAAAAATGTCAAAATGTGAAGCCATTGTTTCTCAACATATCCTCCATCTAGATCTTTATACTTTTTAAGGTTGTGTTTCAATATCGCTAATCTTTCCCCAACAAAGTGTGGGTGATTCAACATAATGTGGAAATTATTGAACAATATTAATATCACACACAAGTAAAATTTTGCCAAAGACATTTGCAACAGAACATCAACAACAGAAATTCATGCCAGAGAAATTCAGTTCAAAGAGAACATGGAATGAGGGATACCACTGCTGACTTCAAATGGATCTTGGCTAAAAGCAGAGAGTACCTATGTGTTTTATTGACTATGCAAAGACATTTGATTGTGTGAACCATACATTGTTTTACCTGTGTTTTATTGACTATGCAAAGACACTTAATTGTGTCGATCATAACAAACTATGAATAACATTGCAAAGAATGGGAATTCCAGAATACTTAATTATGTCCATGTGGAAATTGTACACAGACCAAGAGACAGTTATTCAGACAGAACAAAGGGATATTGAATGGTTTAAAATCAGAAGAATGTGCATCAGGATTGTATACTTTCATTATATTTATTCAATCTGCATGCTGAGCAAATAATCCAAGAAGCTAAACTATATGAAGAAGAATGTGGCATCAAAACTAGAGGAAGAATATTAAAAAAAAAGTTACAGGAAGGCTCATTAACAGGAAGGCTGTGTAACAAATTACACAGATGACACAACCTTGTCTTGCTGAATGCAAAGAAGACTTGAAGCATTTTCTGATAAATATCAAAGAATACAGACTTCAGTATGGATTAAGACTCAATGTAAAGCTAACAAAACTTACAACTGGACCTATAAACAGCATTATGATAAATGAAGAAAAGATTGAATTTTCATGGATTTAATTTTACTTGGATCCACAATCAGTGCTCATGGAAACAGCAGTCAAGAAATCAAAGGGCACATTGCATTGGATAAATCTACTGAAAAAGCCTTCTCTGTGGCACTGTGGGTTAATGGGTCAGACTACAAAGTCGTTTGAACTGCAAGGTAGGTGGTTCAAGCTCACCAGCGGCTTTTTGGAAATCCTATACAGGGTCACTATGGGTTGGAATCGACTCAACGGCACTTAACAACAACAACAACAACAATAACAAAGGACTTCTGGTGTGGCGCTGCAGGATTAGCACTGGACTGTGAACCACAAGGTTGACTGCTCCTAGGAAACCCTATTCAGCATTGCTATGAGTCAGAACCTACTTGACAGCACTTAACAACAACAACAAAGTGTTAAATAACAGAGATATCACTTTGAGAACTAAGGTGTGGCCAACCCAAGTCCTGGTATTTTCAATGGCCTCATATGCATGTGGAAGCTGGACAATGAATAAGGAATACTATAGAATAATTGATATATTTCAATTAGAGTATTAAAGAAGGATATTAAAATTACCATGGACTGCCAAAAAAACCAGAATATTCCTTGGAAGCAAAGATGGTAAGACTTCATCTCAAGTACTTTTGACATATTTTCAGGAGGGACCAATTCCTGTAAAAGGACATCATGCTTTGTAAAGTAGAGGGTCAATAAAAAAGAAGTCCCTCAATGAGATGGATTGACACAGTGGCAGCAACAATGGACTAAAACATACATAACAACAATTGTGAGGAGAGCAAAGGACAGGCAGTGTTTTTGTTCTGTTCATAGAGCTGCTATGAATCAGAACTGGCTCGATGTCTTCTAACAACAACACAACAACAACCCTTCCCTCAAAAAAATTTACACTCTTTATTTATTCCATGTCAAAACAGCACTGTTGACATCCTCACGACACTCAAATCGTGTTTCTTTTAAATGTTCTTTGAGTTGGGGAGCTGAAAAGAAGTCTGTAGAGTTAAGACCATGGTGGATGGAATAAGATTTCTTAACAAAATTCTTGTAGGACAGTTCTTGCTACCCTTTGAAAAATGAGCAGGTATGTTTGCATGATTGAAAACAAAAATGCCCAGTGCAATTTTCTTGGCCTTTTTCTCATCAATGCAGTTTTCAGTTTTCTTAAAACTTCTTCATAATAAGTCCTTGTGATAGTTCTATGTCCTTTGAGAAATCTATAAGATTTTGACTGTTGAATTCCCCGAAACATAACCTTCTGAGCTGACATCTCTGCCTTGCTCATCTTTGATGTCTTCCTGCCCTTCTTTAAAATGCTTGATCCTTCTAAAAACTGTTGTTTTATGGGGGCAATATTCTTGTAAGCTTGTAGCAAAACTTCAATGGTTTGGAAAGACGTCCATTTGAGTTTTGTTAAAAATTTGATATTGATATTAACCCTGATCTCAAAATCTTTTTTATTCATGGCACATAAAGTATCCTTTGGTTTTTGAAGGTACCTTAATGAACTTGTCTGTAGTTATGCTCAGTTTCAGAGGTACATTTAAACATGTTTTGTTTGGAATAAACCCATGCATAAATGAACTGGAACCCTAGTAGTAATACTTTTGGACTTACCCTCCTATTCTCCACATCCCTAGTCTCAATGTCTTATCTTAGTCTAATTAAGAGCACAAAATAATTTTCTTAATAAGGTATTATTTGTTTTTCTCTAATGAAATTTTGAATAAATTGCCCAATGTCATTGTTCAAAATGTAGAAAATGAAAGATTATATAGCAAAAATTCTCCCTCTCACCCACATCCATGTTATATACTGGACTTTTAGACCTATTTTACGCACTCATAAGCATAAGATGCACATGAATTAATATATTTTAAAGAGTGTTTTAAACTTCAGTTGTTATTGATAGTATCTTTTGTTTTTTTCACTGATATTATTTGCTTAGCTAGCTATGGACAAGTTTTATTTGGAGGACATCGCCCTCTTCTGCATGAAACTGAATCTGCAAGTGTAGTCCTTACCAAAAACATAACTGAGTTGTATGAATATTCTTTCATACAATTAAAGTTGTGAATGTTTCATCGTGCATATGGTCTTCTCCATGTCTTAATTAAGCAGATACGAACAACCCCCAAATATTATCCCTTCTCTTTAAACACTCCAAAGTAGGTATCCCTTTGCCTTGCTTTAGGGATCTTATGTGTATCTGACTTTTTTTTTTTCTCCAGAGCATTTTCATATCCATAATATTTTGCTTGACTAGAATAGGAGGTATTGTCTTTTTTTTTTTTTTTAACTGAGATATAACCTACATACTATACAATTCAACCATTTAAAATGTACAATTAAAAACTTTTTAGTCTGTTCAGATTATGCAACAACCACCACAATCAATTTGTGGAATGTTTTCATCACCCTAAAAAGAAATCCCGTTTACAAACAGAAACAAATTAATGACACAGTCATGCTTTCCATGCATGTTTTGTGATACATGCTGATGGTAAAGAATTCTTGTTAATATGAGTTTCTGACCTTCAGTCTTTTTGCTTTGCTTAGATATTCAGTACACAGCTGAGGCTTTTAGTTCCCGTAAAGATTTACAGCCTCAGAAACCCTATACAGCATCACTCTGAGTTGCTCAGATTATTAACATACCTTTATTTTTCAAATACATTATGTGTCATGATTCATCTCCATGCCTTGCCCTCAGCCTCTACTTTCTATGCCTATGTTGATATCCCTTTCCTAGATATTTCATATAACAGAGTCATATAATGCTGGCCATTTGTGTCCAGCTTCCTTCACAGAATATTTTTAAAATCCATCCATGTTGCTGCATTTATCAGAGCATCATTTCTTTTGATTGCTGTGTAATATCCCATTGTATGTATGCATCACATTTTAGTAACACACTCTCATCTGCTGTTGGATATTTGGGTTGTTTCCACTTTTTCACTGTTATGCATGGGGCTGCTTACAGTCAACTCTCATCATTTTTACAGTTGTAAAGATGGGAACCTTTTCTGTTGACATGACCACTCAGACTCAGAGCTTCACTTTAGCCACTACCAGCATTGCCACCAAAAGCAATCCAATCACAGTGGCAGCCACTATGTGAAGACTCCTCACATCTCTGGTCCCCTCAATTTCTCCTAAGTCCTGTTAACCCCTCACCTCTAGTTGTTGCTTGCCCCCAAATGATCATCCCATCAGCTGTCAATGTCTATCCCCGCTTTCCCAAGCCTTTCCTCTGGTCCTTTGGAAAACTTTATATCAGTTAACTCTCTTCCCCTGTTTATGGGCTCTCTGAGGGTGTCATCTCGCCAACTCTTCCAGTGGAGTTGTTGTCCTGTCATACTCTAGGTCCTCAAAGCAGAAAGTGAGCTCCCTTCTTCCTCTCTAGGACTGCTTCAAATTCTCCTTCCTCTTCCCAAAACTTGTGCATTTGAGGAGTTTGATATACTACCCACATTTCAATTATCAAATTAAATAATCAAATAATCTCTCTCTCCACGCCCTCCCCCCTCCAACTCCTCTTGGCTGGCTCTGATGGCTAACTGGCCCAGTTCTCAACCAATAGCCTTGGGACAGCCCTGGGACAGCTCCAGGTCTAGCCAGCTTCATGACAACTCTGGAAGCACTACGACGATACTGGAGACCACAGCTTGGGCCGTCCCTCAAATCCGCCAGTGGCTCTATGGGAGAAAATGAGGCTTTCTGCTACTGAAAGGATTTACAGTTTCTGAAACCTTATATAGGGACACTATGGGTTAGAACTGACTCAGCACACAACCACCACTACCACCTGCTTAAGATGCATAACCAATTGGTCACTGGGTATTGTTCCTTTCAGTCACAGACATAGCCTCATTCTAAGCTACACAGATAGGTCTGCATGAGAAACACAGCCTTGTGGTCACTTTAAGAAGGCTCGCCAATCCCATACTTACTATCCTTAATGCCAATTAATTAATGAAACTTTCAACTTAGGTCAGCTAAATCTGTAACAGAGACTCTGTAGGACTCAACCAGATAGCACAGAGCAGCAGCAAACTAAAAGCACAGGCTTGCCAGCAAGCAGCAGCTTGAAGTATATGCATGCCATCAGGCAGCAGAGCCAGTTTGGAAGTCAAAGCAAGACCCCCGAAATGGGTGGTCATGGTGTCGGCACTCTGCTCACTGTGCCAAATGTAGCCACCCTGTATAGTTAGAATGAATGCTGACCACACCAATATTGGGTTAAATGTGCACATGCACACACTCATACAAATACCCAAGGTTCCAACCCTGTATAGGGTTTCCAAGGAGCAACTAGTAGGTTTGAACTGCCAACCTTGTCCAGTGCTTATCCTACAATGCCACAGCAAGACTCCTTACTCTGCCACAAGGGATGCCTTTTATTTATTTTACATATGTTGTCCTTGCTTGGTGCTGTCAAGTTAATTTGTATCCAATGCATGTAACAGAGGAGATAAAAATCAACTCAACAGCACCCGAAAATAGCAACATATTTAAAATAAACATAAGGTAGGTTTCAGCTCTATTCTCTGCTCAGGTCTCACAAGGCTTCTACCAAGGTGTCAGCTATTGTTTGGGTTCTGATTGTTATTGTTGCCAGGTGTCATTGAGTTGGTATGACTCACAGTGATCCTATATACAATAGAACGAAACTCTGCCTGGTCCTGGATCAACCTCACAATTGTTGCTATGCGTGAGGTGTCTCCTGCATGTTGTTGTTGTTAGGTGCCATCGAGTTGGTACTGAATCATAGTGACCTTATGCACAGCAGAATGAAACACTGCCCGATCCTGGGCCAACCTCACTACTGTTGCCAACGCTTGAGTCCATCAATACTGCCACTTGGGATAAACAAATTGTGGTACATACACACAATGGAATACTATGCTACATTGAAGAATAGCAAGGAAGT
>NW_006408708.1:609967-621708 GCF_000296735.1 Chrysochloris asiatica
CCTCTTGAAAGCTTGTAAGCCAGTCACTTCTTGCCTTTGTAGGTCTTCCCCCCACCTCCCCATGCCTTTTGGGTAGCCAATGTCTAAGTTGCCCATCCCTGTCAAACCTGTGTACTGAGGGGGTGGGAATGATCCTCACTGTTAAGATTTGTTCCCTCTTTTGAGCTACTACATCCATAAGTACAGGTCAAGGTCATCAAATTGTAGCAGATTACTCTTTTTTTCCACTTCTTTCTTCTTCTAGTCAAGTTCTGATCATCCAGCCATTGACCAGATAAGTGGGTACTATCTGCAAGTATGGGTGTTCTTGTGCATTTCCTCTCACTTCATATCAGCTGGACACTTCACTCTCTGCTCTAGTCCTCTGTGGCCATGTCACTGTCTCTGGGCCCAGGAGTCCCTGGGTCTTGCCACACTGTTGGCCAACCACGTCTCCACCAGGGTTCACAGAAGTCTATTGAACATGGTCGGACTTACCTCACAACTTCATTGCTGTTTTCCCTTATCGGTGACCAACGTGGTCTCTTATGCTCTTCTTATCAGTCATTCATTTCGTTACTTTCCTTACATCTCCCTTTTTGCTTCCTAATGTCTATGTGTATGTGTATACTTGCTCTTATTCATATATTATATTTTCTGCAAAATTGATGATTTTTGTGTGAGTCCTTAAGGTTCTCCTAAAACCTTGGCCTTTGAAATGTAACTGCCAAAAAGACTGCAAGCCGGATCATCATTTTTGTTAACTTCATCAGGTGAAAAGAAACCTGTATCTAATACCCTAACCTCTCACTGATTTGATCTTGCATTAGTGATCTTTCCCTTCCATCCTTTCCTAATTATAAACTTAATTGCCTTCCAGCTCCAAATTCACTCTGAACTTGCTCGGCTACACATGAGCTACGGTCTGTATTCATTGGATTCCGGAACCCGCACTCTTTCTAAGAGCAGATCAGGAGATCTTTTTCCCCAAAAAGCCACTGGTGGGTTTAAATCGCTGACCTTCTTTGTAGTAGCAGCCAAACATTTAACCACTGGCGTCCTGTTGTGGTGCTGCGTGTTAATGCGCTGGGATTGCAAGATCAGTTTGAACAGCAAGGTCGACAGTTCAAGTTCACTAGCCGTTCCTCGGAGACCCACATATGAGGTTATTGAACATACATACCATGGCTTAAGGAGCTCTGGTAATGTAGTGGTTACGAGTCAGGCTGCCAACCTCAAGGTCAGTAGTTCGAAACTACCAGCTGTTTCGCGGAAGAAAGATGAGGCGTTCTGCTCCCGTAAAGATTTACAGCCTCGGAAACCCTGCGCAGGGTCACTATGAGTCGGAACCGACTCCACGGTACTTAACACCACCACAGCTTGAGTTAGGCGCGCCCGTTATGGTTAGCTTGATGTTAAACTTTGTCAGTAGAGGGCGCTGGAGGAACATGAAGGAGAAGGGAGCGTCTCTTCTGGTTTAGGTTACTGCCCTTTAGTTTTGCTTTATGCTTTTGATGCTTGAATGGTCAGTGCGGATTGGGCAGAGATATGGGTGTGTGAGAACATTCCAGTTACTGTTCTGCCTCAGTTCACAGAGTATTGTCATCTCAACGCTGTCTGCATGTTTGCCTAAGCTAGCCTGTATCCAGAGGTTTATTATTAGCCAGAACTCTGCTCTATAAGGTATGAGTGTAAGTTATGTGTTCTATTGTATCCTGGATATTTTTTAGAATGATTCATTATGTAGACTTTAGATTTTCTTTGTTCCTCTGAAGAATATTGACTTAAAAAAATGTTTATGGCAGTTAAATTATTGTTGTGTTGTTGGTGTTTGTGTTGTCGTTGGTGTTATTAGGTGCCTTGAGTCGACTTTCATCCATAGTGACCCTATGCACAAAAGAATGAAACTCTGCCCAGTTCAGTGTCATCCCCATATTGTTATATTTGAGCCCATTGTTGCTGCACTGTGTCTATCCATTTCATTGGAGGTGTTCTTTTTTGCAAACCTTCCACTTTACTAAGCATGATGTCCTTCTCCAGGGACTGGTTCCATCCAAAGAACAAGAGACGAAGCTTTGCCAACCTTGCTTCTAAGAAGCATTCTGGGTGTACTTCTTCAAGATTAGTTTGTTCTTTAGGCAGTCTATGGTACTTTTCAATATTTTTTGCCAACACCATAATTCAAATGCATCCATTCCTCTACAGTCTCCCTATTCATTGTCCAACTTTTACATGTATATGAGACAACTAATAATACCTCAAACTGTTATCTTTGCTCTTTAACATTTTCAAGAGGCCTTTAGCAGTAGGTTTGACCAAGGTAATAAGTCATTTGATTTCTTGACTGTTGTTCTGTGAGTGTTGATTGTGGATCCAAGATAAATGAAGCCTTTGACAACTTTAATCTTTAACTGCTTATCATGTTATTTTTTGTGTTATATATTTGTGTTATTTTTTGGTCCAGCGGTGTTTTTTTTGTTTTTTGTTTTTTGTGATTTTTTTACACTGAGGTACCTTCAGTCCATACTGAAGGCTGTGGTCTTTGATCTTCATCAGTAAGTAATTTAAGTCCTCTTTGTTTTCCAATAAACAAGGTTGGTCATCTGCAAGTCACAAATTGTTATTGAGTCTTCTTATAATCCTCATGTCACATTCTTCGTTTAATGCAGTTTTAGGGATTATTTGTTCAGCATCGAGATTGAATAGGGATAGTTAAAGGAGACAACCGAGGTGCACATTTTTCCTTATTTTAACCAGCCTATATTCCCTTGTTCTGTTCGAATGTCTGTGCACAGGTTCCTCATGAGCACAATGACGTGTTCTGGAATACCAATTCTTTGCAACATTATTCATAGTTTGTTATGATCCAAACAGTCAAATACTTTTGCATAGTCAATAAAACACAAGTAAATATATGACAACTTAATTGGTTGAGGTCAAACCCCAAACTTGCCTTTCCTGCATCGAGCATCAACAGTTTCTTCCAGTTTCAGTGGGACTGCTTGGTGGGTGTCTCCTGTCTCGTCTTCATAGTTCAGGACTCTGAATTTACTTGGATGGTTTATTTCCAAAGTTTAGGGCTCATCTTCATTGTTCTCTCCTTTCTAGGGTCTCTCCAAGCTTTTTTCTATTTGATATTTGGGGTATTTTATTAAATTCACAATAAGAAAGGAATTCTAAAATAAAAAGCAATATTTACCTAAGATAAAGTTAAAACATTACATTTGCTTTACAGAGTTATTTAGAATTGTCATTTAGGAATTACTAGTAAGTTTCACAAAGCATGAAAGTGCAGGCTTATCAAAACTATCGTGTGTTTCTGTCTGCGTCTTCTTTTTTTTTTTTAATCTTTTATTGTGTGTTGAATGAATGAAGGCTTACGGGACAGATAACCATTTTTACATTCAGCAGATCATTGTAGTGTTTACAATACCCCCATGCACCCATAGCCAACAGTATTTACCTCTATTACCTTTTTTCTTTTCTTTTCTTTTTTTTTTTTTGGTGTACACATACCACATTGTAAATATATATCCATTTAAATGTCCAAAGGTCACATTATACAAGCCAGTCTCCTGTCCACAGGCACGCTGCTTTTCTCAGTCCACAGGCCTAAAGTCCACTGCTGTTCTATCTCTCTATGCCACTGCCTCTGTCACCATCTCTGTTGTCGCTGCTCTTTTGGTCAGGATCCCTCACTTCTCTCATGTTCTTCCCTCTTGATGGCCCTAGGGTCCCTGTTCCTGAAATGACAGATTAACTGCTCCCCCTTTTTAGTTGCCCCTCTTCTACATTTACAGTTGTGACAAGAGCCATTAAAGCTGATAACAATTACTCACAATTGTATCATAAAGTCTTAGCCCCTTCTTTACCAGACACATCTGGACAGAAGACAAACTGTTCAGTTGGGTTTCTTTCTCCCCACGTTCTGACAGTAAGCACCCTCATGAAAGCTTGTAAACCAGCCACTTCATGCCTTTGTAGCTCCCCAATTTTGGTAGCCCAAGTCTAAGTTGACCTTCCCTATCAACCTAATGTGCTGAGGAGATATGCTTTATCCTTCATATGGTGAATCCTTCTCTATTTGGTTGGAATTTTGAACAGCCTCATCCATAATCAAGGGTCCACTGGTTCAGGTTGTAGCAAGTTACGCTTGCTCCCTGTATCATATATCTTTATCTTCATTGGTTGAATTCTTGTCAGCAAGCTGTACTGTCTGCAAGTCTGGGAGTTATCACACATCTCCTGCTTCTTTAGATCTTGTGCGTCCTTCTTAACATTAACCCTTAGTGGCAACATCAGTGTCTTTGGGCTCGGGAGTTCACACATCACCCTGAACTTCAAACCCTTCAGCCCATCTTTCTCTCTTTCTCATTCCAAGATCATTGGACGTCCATGGAATATGGCAAATCTCAGCCCATGTTTTCTTTGCTGCAATTCAACTGCACACCCCACCCCCCATAAGTTGACAAGAATGGTTGCCATCAAGTATACAGGACTGTTTGTGTATTCCCTTTGAGTTTCAGTCTTAGACAGGAGTTGACCATGATGGGTTGACTTTTCTTGCTTCGATGGCTCCAGGGCAGACAACTTGCTTGAGAATGTCACAGCCAAACAGTCTGATTTTTTTTCTTCTTCTCCTTGTTGGTCTTTCAAGAAGCATCTTCTGTTCCTCTAGCCATTCCGGGTTGGTCTGCATGTCTTTTCAATTGGGTATGTCCCATCTCTGAAGGTTCTGAGTGGGGCTCAGCATCCTACCTAAGGCCCCACACTCCACCAAGTCTTAACAAGAAGCCTGTTTTCCTGCGTCCAGTCTAGAACTCTTTTAGATAATCCAATTAATTGTAGACTGAAGATGGGCTTACACGCTTTCTGTAATTATCTTCCCAAGTTAGCCTTTTTGTCGCACTTCAATGTCTATATTATACTAGTAGGCAGGGGAATCCAATACCCAATAAATAGTTGAGCACCTTAACATTATTTCCTTTTCTTTACCCCTTCAGCCTCTGTCTTGGTCCCTGTATCATAGTCTTGTTATTCTAAGGCTGTGCAAACATCACAGTCTACCTCTATTCCATTTAGCCACGTGTAACCACCAGAGTCTTTCCACATCTTCCCCGCTCCTCTATCACCCCCTTCTTGTGCATTGTCCCCCCTCTTCTATTTATTGCCTTCCCTGTCCCACGAGTTGTCATACCTGTGAGTTACTGTCTCCTCTCTCTTACCCCTGTTGTTGTTGTTGTGTGTTGGTGAGTCAGTTCCAATCCATAGTGACCCTGTATAGGGTTTCCAAAGAGTGGCTGATGAGCTTGAACTACTGACCTTGTGGCTCAAACTGACTTTGCAGTCCAGCACATCAACCCACAGCACCACACCAGGATTCCCCTTCCCACCCCTGGTAACTCTCAAAGAATTACTCTTTTAAAATGAAAATCTTTTCTTAAGTGTTTACAGTAATGGATTTATGCAATATCTGTCCTTCTGTGCCTGACCAGGTGTGGCGTTGTGACTGCAAAGTCATTTGGACTGAAAAGTTGGTGGTTTAAACTCACCAAGTCGCTCCTATAAAAAATATTAATGAAAAATTAGGGACAAACTTAAGGTCTTTAATTATGGCATATGTAGACTATCAAACATGGCAACAAACAAATGAGGGAACAAATTAGATGACTGAGACATACTAAATTTAGAAATTTAAGTGCATCAAAAGATTTCAGCAAAAGAGTAAAAAGGGAGCCCACAAACTGGGAAAAAAATCTTTTGCAACGATACATTAAACAAGGAACTCATCTTTAAAATCCTGGTGTAATGCTATGGGTTAATGCATTGGAATGCAAGGTCATTTGAACTGCAAGATCAGTGGTCCAAGCTCACCAGCCACTCCTTGAAAACGCTATACAGGGTCATTATGGGTCAGAACTGACTCGATGGCACTTATCAACAACAACAATTTCACTCAGCATTATGTCCTTATCTGTCAGTTTGTTGTAGTGTGGTGGCTTGTGCGTTGCTGTAATTCTGAAGGCTATGCCACAGATATTTTTAATACCAGCAGGGTCATTCATGGTGGACAGGTTTCATTCAGATGAGCTTCCAGACAAAGACAGAGTAGGAAGAAGGAGAGACGAATATTTAATCACTGAAAACCTAATGAATAGCAGAGCAACACTGTCAGATATACTGCCAGAAAATGAGCCCCTCAGGTTGGAAGTCACTCAAAATACGAATGGGGAAGAGCTGCCTCCTCAAAGTGGAGCTGACCATGATGACACGAATGGAGTAAAGCCCGCAGGACCTTCATTTACTGATGGGGCACAACTCAAAATGAAGAGAAACAACTGTAAACATCCATTAATAATCGTAACATGGAATGTACAGAGTATTAATCTAGGAAAATTAGAAATTGTCAAAAATGAAATGGAATGCATAAACATCGATATCTTAAGCATTAGTGAGCTGAAATGGACTGGTATTGGCCATTTTGAATCTGATATCCACATGGTTTATTATGTTTGGAATGACAAATTGAAGAGGAATGGTGTTGCTTTCATTGTCAAAAAGAACATATCCAAATCAGTCAAGAGGTACAACGCTGTCTGTGATAGGATAATATCCATGCGCCTACAGGGCAGACCAGTTTAATACCATTATTACTCAAATTTATGCACAAACCACTAAAGCCAGTGAGGATGAAATAGAAGAATTCTACCACCTTCTTCAATCTGAAATTAATCAAACATGCAATCAAGATATAGTGATCATTATTGGTGATTGGAATGCAAAGGTTGGGAGCAGAGAGGAAGGATCAGTAGTTGGAAAATAAGGCCTTGGTGAGAGAAATGATGCTGGAGATTGCATGATAGAATTCTGCAAAACCAATGATTTGTTCATTTCAAATACCTTCTTTATACAGCATAAGAGACGACTATACACATGGACCTCACCAGATGGAATACATAGAAATCAAATTGACTACATCTGTGGGAAGAGATGATGGAAAAGCTCCATATCATCAGTCAAACAAGGCCAGGGGCAGATTGTGGAACAGACCATCAATTGCTCATATGCAAAATCAAACTGAAGCTGAAGAAAATGAAAACATGCAAACAAGAGCCAAAATATGACCTGAATTTAGAGATCATTTGAAGAACAGATAAGATACATTAAGCACTAAGGACCAAAGACCAAAAGAGTTGTGGGATGACATCAAGAACATCATACAGGAAGAAAGCAAAAGGTCATTAAGAAGACAAGAAAGAAGGACAAGGTCAAAATGGATGTCAGAAGAGACACTGAAACTTGCTTTCCAGTGCAGAGACGCTAAAGCAAATGGAAGAAATTAGGAGGTCCAAGAGCTGAACAGAAAATTTCAAAGATCAGCTTGAGAAGATAAAGTCAAATATTACAACAAAATGTGCAAAGATCTGGAGTCAGAAAACCAAAAGGGAAGAACATGCTCATCATTTCTCAAGCTGGGGAAACTGAAGAAAAAATTCAAGCCTCATCTTTCATTATTGAAGGACTCTCTGTGCAAATTACTGAATGATGCAGACAGCAAAAACAAAGTGGAAGGAATACACACAGACATTGTACCAAAAGGAAATGGTTGATGTCCAACCATTTCAAGAGGTAGTATATGATCAAGAGCCAATGATACTGAGAGAGGAAGTCCAAGGTGCACTGAAGGAATTAGCAAAGAACAAGGCAACAGGAATTGATGGAATACAAATTGAAATCTTTCAAGAAAGTGAGGCAGCACAGGAGGCACTCACCCGTCAATGCCAAGAAATTTGGAAGACACCTATCTGACCAACTGATTGAAAGAGATCTGTATTTGTGCCCATTCCAAAGAGAGGTGACCCAATAGAATGTAGAAATCATCGGACAATATCTTTGCTATGCCATGCGAGTAAAGTTTTACTAAAGGTAATATCAGAAATGGCTGCAAGCATACATTGACAGAGAACTTCCAGAGGTTCAGGCCGGATTCAGAAGAGGCTGTGGAATGAGGAATATCATTGATGATGTGCAATGGTCTTGGCTAAAAGCAGAGACTATCAGAAAGATGTTTACCTGTGCTTTAGTGACTACGCAAAGGCTTTCGATTGTGTGGATCATGACAAGCTATGGACAACATTGTGAAGTATGAGTATTCCAGAACACTTAATTGTGCTTATGAGGAATCTGTACTTAGACCAAGAGGCAGTTGTTTGAATAGAACATGGGAACACTGAATGGTTTAAAATTAAGAAAGGTGTGCGACAGGGTTGTTGTTTTCTACCATACTTATTCAACCTGTATGCTGAGCAAATAATCTGAGAAGCTGGGTTATCTGAAGAAAAACGTGGCATCAGGATTGGAGGAAGACTCACTAACAACCTGAGATATGCAGATGATACAACCTTGCTTGCTGAAAGTGAAGAAGACATAAAATATTTACTGATGAAGATTTTTGTTTTCTTGACATCTCAATGTCAAGAAAACAAAAATCCTCACCACTGGACCAATAAACAACATTCTTATCAATGGAGAGATGATTGAAGTTGTCAAGGACTTTATTCTTCTTGGATCAATTATCAACACTCATGGAAGCAGCAGTCAAGAAATCAAACGATGTATTGCATTAGGCAAATTTGCTGCACAAGACCTTTTTAAAGTGTTGAAGAGCAAGATGTCAGCTTGAGGGCTAAGGTGCGCCTGACCCAAGCCATGGTATTTTCAATCATCTCATATGCATGCAAAAGCTGGAGAGTGAATAAGGAAGACCGTAGAAGAATTGATGCATTTGAGTTATGGTGTTGGAGGAGTATATTGAAAGTGCCATGGGCTGCCAATAGAACAAACAGATCTGTGTTGGAAGAAGTGTAGCCAGAGTGGTCCTTGGAGGCCAGGATGGCCAAACTTCATCTCTCATACTTTGGACATATTGTTAGGAGGGACCAGTCACTGGAGAAGGATATCAGGTTTGGTAAGGTGGAGGGTCGAAGAAATAGAGGAAGACCCCCAGCAAGATGGATTGGCCAAGTGGCAGCATCAATGTATTCAAGTGTGTCAATTGTGAAGTTGGCCCAGGGACCAGGTAGTGTTTCGTTCTTTCTTTTGTTCATAGG
Organism: Chrysochloris asiatica; assembly: GCF_000296735.1. NCBI lineage: Eukaryota > Metazoa > Chordata > Mammalia > Afrosoricida > Chrysochloridae > Chrysochloris > Chrysochloris asiatica. The sequence goes on from NW_006408708.1 coordinate 619,057, forward strand.
GTCACTATGAGTTGGTACTGACTCAATGGCACCTAACAACAACAACACCCAAACTTTTCCCTCTGTTTTTTTTTTTTTTTTTTCTGGTAGGATTTAGACTCTCCAGAAAAAAAATATGTAAAATAGTGAAACTCACCCAGTATCATTACTTTTTTTTAAGTATAGATATTCTTCCAGTTTCTGCTGATTTTTTCTCTCTCCCATGCCAACAGGTAGTTATTTTCCTAATGCTTTTAATATTTTAATTTTTATACATGAATGTGGCAAATATACACCACATTTGCCATCTCAACAATCATATGTACAGCCTATTCATTACTATTCGCCAAAATTTCTATCTCCTGTAACAGAAGCCCAGTGTCCCCTAAGGGTAGTTATTTTTTTAAACATATTTTTATAAAGTTTATACTTGCTATCCAGTGGTTTAATTAGAAAAGCCAACTGGGGGTCTTGGTGCCTTGTGAATTAGCACTGTACTGCACCCACAAGTCGGCAGTTCAAACCCACCAGCTTTCCCTCATGTAGTTCAAGCCACTACTAATCATGGGGGTGGTGCAGCAGTGGTAATAAGTTAGCAGTTAATGACAACAAATTTTAGAACTTTACTTATCTTGTTTGTCAAGAATATAGCTAACTTTTCTCACTAACTAAAATCCTTTTACATTGCCAAGTGACATGTGGGAGAACTCTGAAAAAGATATAACAAAATGTGATCATTGGTATTTAGTATGAAGGGTTCCTCCATTCTTGGATACTTACAAACCCTGTATTGTTTTACATCAGGTACTAACCAGATTTTGTTCTCTTGGATTTTCACAACATAAAATGAGTATGCAGTGAATAAAGGCGCAGCATTCCTACTTTGTGATAAAACTTTGTTCTTTTTTGCTACCATTCAAGGTCAAAAAGCTGTAAGTCCTGGTTCTTTGGCATCTTTTGTCCTCTAGCAATATCTCTTTGTTCCCTTCTACTTGAAGGAACATGCTGTTTTAGCACACTAAATTTCACAAGGGGAATTTTAGTTGTAAAAAGTATGCATTTGCATACTTAAGATAGAGCACTAACTTGGTTTTACACTACAGTACTCACTTATCCCAGAACATGTTTTCTTGCCATCATTACTTTCTCCCTCCTCCTTAAAAAAAAAATCATTAGGTTCCCTTTCTTTCAACTAGACTGACAGGATTATAGCTGTTGTTAAGTACTGTCAAGTTGGCTCCAACTAATAGCAACTCAATATAGGATTTCCAAAGAGCGACTGGTGGGCTTGAACCTCCAAGCTTGAGGTTAGATTTCCAGTGCTTATCCTACAGCACCACACCAGGGCTTCATAAGCTTATTAGTTTGTCAGAAAAAGAAAAACCTGACTAACTTTTGAATCTATGCCAGGAATTGTACTAATATCCCTACATACATTCATTTATGTATCACACATATATGAATTTTATAGATGATTTGAAAGGTTAAAAAAGTTGCCTACATTATGAACTGAGCTACTAACCTCAAGGTCAGCAGTTTGACTCCACCAGCCACTCTGTGGGAGAAAGATGAGGCTTTCTGCTCCTGTAAATATTTACAGCCTCAGGCACACTATACAGGGTCACTATGAGTTGGAACCGACTCCACGGCACATAACCATGATGACCACCAACAGTCATATAAGAGTCCTGATGTGGCACTATAGGATAAGTACTGGACCACAGGGTCAGTTTGAACCTCAGTGTCAGCTGCTCAAACTCACCAACTGCTCCTAGTAAACCCTATAAAGGGTTGCTAGGAGTCAGAAATGACTCGATGGCATTTAACAACAACAATAACAATGTGGATGGAGCTTGAAGACATTATGCTGAGGTAAAGCAATCACAGAAGGAGAGATACTATATTACATCACTTACATAAAAAGTCAAGAATACTTAACAAGAACAAAAGTAATCTGTAGGGAGAACAAACAAGATGGTGGAGAGGGTGGAAGTGCAGTGAGGAGCTCCGCTAGCAACAACACAGAATACCAGACCAAGCAGGCTCAGGGGATGGTGCCAGAACTCTGAACCATACATAAAGGGATATTTAGAAGGTTGGAAGGTTTACAGCTAGGAGAATAAGCAGCTGAGTGTCTTGAATTAGAAAGCAATGGATTTCTTGCTTCTGCTACCATTCAATAGTTAATAATTGTTATCATGACTAGTTGCTATTGTCCCAATTGTAAAGGTAGAAGTTTTGTAACAAAAACAGGGGAGTGGTTAATCTTACAGTCCAGAAACAGAGGATCCTAGGACCATCAAGGGAGAAGTGCACAAGCAGAATGCGGGATCTTATCCAGTGAAGCAGCAGAGCTAGAGATGGAGGCAAAGATGGGGTCATGGAGAGGGGGAGCAGCTAAGGTTCATGAGAAGAGAGGGCCTAAGAGCTGGTGGCCAGGATCAGTCTTGCAGAATGTGCCCTTTGGAGTTGTAAATTATTATATTTGCATGAGTGTTTGTTGATTTTTTTTTTTTTTTAGAAAAACTAAAGTGAATAGAGAGAAATACTGTTAACTGATAGTACATGGAGGGGCTTATAATCATTGTAATGAAACAAGGTGTATGATTTGTTGAATATAAAACTGATGATCTGCCCTGTAAACTTTCACTCAATCCACAATAAAAACCTTAA
>NW_006408708.1:621913-625750 GCF_000296735.1 Chrysochloris asiatica
TCAGCAGTTCAAAACTACCAGCTGTTCCGCAGGAGAAAGATGAGGCTTTCTGCTCCCATAAAGATTTACAGCCTTGGAAACCCTGTTCAGGGTCGCTATGAGTCAGAACCAACTCGACGGCACTTAACAAGAACCACAAGGGTAGGAAGCAGGAAGTGAAGCGTAGGATTACTGTTTCTGAAGTACTGAATTTTGGTTTATGGTGATGGAAAATCGCATTGATTATGACAGAATAGCACCGTTGAGTATTGTAATTGCTGTCATTAAGTTGTGTGCCTATAAAAAGTTGAATTGGAAAAAGCTATGTGATAAACATGTCTATAATGATGTCCAGAAATATAAAAGAGTACTTGCTAATAATATTGCTATGTACAATGAAACACTTCATGGGATTTGCTTCCTTGGTTTGGAGGTTTAGGATCATGGTTTCATGGCACATCCCAGTTAATAGGCCTAATGTCTTTAGACTTCTGTTATACCTCCTTGTTTGTTGTATAGTTCCTTAGGTCTTAAAGCTTGCGAGCTGCTATCAGCTTTAACTCATGACTGATAACACTGTTACTGAATATGGCACCTGTGACTACAACAGTGAATAACAAACACCCTGTGCAGAGCAGCTAACAATCTACTGTAGAATGCAGATTTGTTATCAAATAGAATACAGTGAGCTTCAATTCTGTAACAGAGAAATGCAGAGAGAATTTAAGTCTAAGGAGGTCTATAAAAAGAGAAAAAAACATTAATTCTGATTTTTTGATAATATAGTTTCAAAGAAAAATTTGTATTCTAATTTAATGTTTGGTGGTTTAAAGAAAGTTTCAACCTATGTTTTGCTCTTTTGTTGTTTCTGGATTACTGTATTTTTACACAAATAATGTATTTATATGGGCCTCCTGATGTGGCACTGTAGGATCAGCATTGGGCTTTGAACCACAAAGTCTGTAGTTCAAATCCACCAGCTGCTCCTTGGAAACCCTATACAGGGTTGCTATGGGTAGGAACTGACGTGAAGGCTCTTAACAACAACAAATGTATTATATAATTTTTCATACCGTGCAATCCCCAGATATTCCCATAAGCGTATTATAGCATTTTTTCTTCCCCTTTCCAATGAGTTTAAGTTTAAGTCTACGTAAATCTTGGTGCCTATTTACACAAAGTTTTGATTATCAGTAGGAGATCCTCACCAGCCTACCCGTCTCCTGGCAGGACTCCTTCCTTGCTCATCAAACCGGTTCCTCCAATACAAGAAGTAATCAGCCCCATGGATTCTACAGAGTGAGCATGACCGTAGTGGGCACAGAGGGGTTCTATGTCCCTCATTCAGACAACATGGGTTAGAATGGCCATCCAGGGCCAGGCTAGTGCTAGGCCACACTGTACTGTCCTGCAGCTGAGTTTCACATGGGGTCAGCGCTAGGTCCCAGGCATGAGCGGACAATGGCCCTCACCTACAGTGAGACCAGCCAGTGACTGGAGCTGTGATAGCCCTGTACACAACTCTCTGCCTGACCCTGGTGCAAAGTACCTGGGCTCAGATGGGCTACAAGAAACTCTCCTGTTCTCACACCCACTGTGGCCTGCCAGAGAGCAAACGCAGTTTCAACTGTTTATTTTACCATTACTGCAGTCCTACCAATTCTATCCATGACTTCTTTTTTTTTAATGTTTTATTGTGAATTATGTGATAGTTTACATGGGAGAACATTAGTTTTACATTCATCCTATCATATATTGTTTCATTGCCATGGTTACAATCCCCTCCATGCATCATCAGCCAACCAAAGGGTATACCTTGCAAGTCTGCCCCACCCCCACCCCCAGTCGTCAGCACACAGCCCCTCTCCCTCCCTGGGTCTAAAGTCCCCAGCGGCTCCATCTCTTCATGTCATCATCTCTGCCTCCATCTCAGGCATCACTGCTTCTCTGGGTGGGGTCCTGCTCTCCCGCTCTTCTCCCTTGATGGTCGCAGGGACCTCCAATGCTAGACTGAAAAGTTAATCACACCCCTCCTTGCTACAAAACGTCTACCTTTACATTTCCAACCCTCACAATCAGTCCTGATAACAATTATTCACTATTGTATCACAAGAGACCTATCCGCATTTCATTTTATCAGCCCCACCTAGACAGATTGGAAACTACTCAGTGGAGATTCTACCTTCCTTCATGCCCTCTAGATCTAGGTTCCCTCTTGAAAGCTATCTATGACTTCTTGACCATGCTTATACTTTTATTTTACAAGTGTGCTCAAAAGTAACATTTTTGGACTTTTGAATGAGAGAGAATTAGGTCAAAATTCACCTCTGGAAATGTCAGGAGACATGTGCAGTGTATGCAAAGGTGTGTCATACCAGAACTTTTAAACATAATTTCCTCATTTCCACCCTGTGTGTGCAAATTACTTATGTGGCTGCTTTATTTGTAGATTAATATGATACTCATGCTTTTCACTTACATGGTAGTGTGCACTCAGATCATTGGCTGACTTTTAGCATGCTGTTGTTCTTAAATGCCGTCGAGTTTGTTCCGACCCATATTGACCCTGTATAGGGTTTCTGAGGAGCAGAAACCCATATTGACCCTGTATAGGGTTTCTGAGTTTCTGGTGAGCTTGAACCGCTGACCTTGGAATTCAAACCAACTTTGCAGTCCAGCGCATTAACCTACATTGCCACGGCAGGACTTTTAGCATGGAAATTAATCTACCTCTGTATTGAAGGGAAGTAAAGGGTACTTCCATAACTTACCTGTGGTGGTTTTCCTGTTGTGTGAAGCTATGTCACCAGTATTCTGGCTACCAATGGTCACCTATGGTGGACAAGTTTCATTGGAGCTTCCAGATTACTACAGGTTATGAGGAAGGACCTGGAGATTTACTAGGGGGTGGGGGAAGAGAGACTGACCAGTTAAAATCTTATAAATAACATTAGAACACATTACTGACATAGTGCTGGAAGATGAGCCTTTCAGGTCGGAAGGCACTAAGAATAAAACTGGGGAAGAGTCTACCTTAATGACATGGACGGAGCAAAGCTTTGAGAACCTTCATTTGTGAATGGGGCACCCCACATAGTGAGAACAGCTTTGAAAATTCCCATTAGTAATTGGAAAGTGGAATGTATGAAGTACGAATTTTAAAAATTGGAAGTTGTCAGAAATGAAATGGGATGTTTGTAGATTAATATCCTAGGCATTAGTAAGCTGAAATGGACTGATATTGGCCATTTTGAATCAGACAATCATGGTTTATTATGCCAGAAATAACAAATTGAAGAGAATGGTGTTACATTCATTGCCAAAAAGAACATCAAGATCTACCTTGAAGTACAATGATGTCTTGGATAGGATAATACACATATGCCCACAGAAAGATCAGTTAATGTGAGTATTATTCAAATTTATGCACCAACCACTAATGCCAAGGATGAGGAAATTGAAGATTTTTATTCACTTCTTTAATCTGAAATTGATCAAACATGCATCAAAATGCATTGATTGTTCAACAGACTCCTGTGAACATGGGTGGAAGCCTGGACAGCCAGCAGTGTGGCAAGACCTGGGGACTCTTGGGCCCAGAGTCAGTGACACAGCCACAGAGGACTAAAGTGGAGAGTGATAAGAAGAGAGAGGATATACGCAAGAACACCCACACTTGCAGATAATACCCACTTGACCTGGCTTCAGTGACTGGATGATCAGAGCTCAACCAGAAGAAGAAAGAAGAGGGAAAAAAAAGCATAATCTGATACAATTTGATGAACTTGACCTACACCTATGGATGCAGTAGCTCAAAAAAGGAAACAAATCTTTACTGCATGAATCATTCCCACCCCC
>NW_006408708.1:625870-649195 GCF_000296735.1 Chrysochloris asiatica
AGTATCCAATCTGTCTAGGCAGGGCTGATGAAATGAAATGCAGATAGGTCTCTTGTGATACAACAGTGAATAATTGTCATCAGGACTGATTGTGAGGGTTGGAAATGTAAAGGTAGATGTTTTATAGCAAGGAGGGGCATGATTAACTTTTCAGTCTAGGAGCAGAGGTCTCTAGGACCATCAATGGAGAAGAGCGGAGAGCGGGACCCTACCCAGAGAAGCAGTGATGCCTAAGATGGAGGCAGAGATGATGACGTGGAGCGATGGAGCAGCTGGGGACTTTAGATCCAGAGAGGGAAAGGGGCTGTGTGTTGATGACCCGAGCGGGGGTGGGCAGGCTTGCAGGATATACCATTTGGTTGGTTGATGATGCATGGAGGGGATTGTAACCATGGCAATGAAACAATACGATAGGATGAATGTAAAACTACTGTTCTCCCATGTAAACAATCACATAATTCACAATAAAACATTTATTGGCAAAAAAAAAAGGTCTTGGGCAGCAGATTTGCCTAAATGCAAAAAAAAAAAAATGCGTTGATAATTGCCAGTGAATGTTGAAAACAAAGAAAAAGGATCAATAGAAAATACAGCCTTGGTGATAGAAATATTGCCAGAGATCACATGATAGAATTTTGCAAGACCAAGAGTCTATTCATTGTAAATACCTTTTAACAATGACATAAATAGCTACTCTATTTCTCCTGGAATATACAGAAATCAAATTGACCACATGTGTGCAAAAAGATGATGAAGAAGCTCAACATCATTGGTCAGAACAAGGCCAGAGGCCAACTAAGAAGCACACCATCAACTGCTCATATGCAAGCTGAAGTTGAAGAAAGTTAAAACAATTGTATTAGAGCCAACATATAACAAGGAATACATCATATGTAAATTTAGAGACCATCTCAAGAATAGACTTGACCTGGTCAGGTCTCCTCAGAGTAAACTCCCTTCCAAGACTAAGACTCAAGGGGAATATATGAGCAGGCATGTGGTCTGGCTGGTGACCACAGTGGTCACCGATAAGGGGAAGAGGGGGAAAAACAGCAATAAAGTTAGGATCTAAGTCCGACCACATTCAGCAGACTCCTGTGAACACGGGTGGAGACCTGGATGGCCAGCAGTTACAAAAGACCTGGGGACTCCTGGGCCCAGAGGCAGTGACATGGCCACAGAGGACTAGAGCGGAGAATGAAGCGTCCAGCTGATATGAAGTGAGGGGAGATGCACAAGAACACCCATACTTGCAGATAGCACCCACTTGACCTAGCTTTGGTTGTTAGATGATCAGAACTTGACTAGAAGAAGAAAGAAGAGAGAGGGAAAGAAAAAAGAAAAAGAGTAACTCACTACAATCTGATGAACTTTACCTATACATATGGATGTAGTAGCTCAAAACAGGGAACAAATGTTTACAGCAAGGATCACTTCCACCCCCTCAGTACATAGGGTGGACAGGGATGGGCTACTTAGACATTGGTTACCCAAAATGGGGTGGGGTGGCCTACAAAGGCAAGAAGTGACTTGCTTACAAACTTTCAAGAGGGAGCCTAGTTCCAGATGGGGCAGGGGTAGGTAGAGCCTCCAATGAATGATTTCCAATTTGTTGGCACTGGGCTGGCGAAAGGAAATGGGGATAAGACTCTTGTGGTACAATAGTGAATAACTGTCATCAGGACTGACTGTGAGGGTCGAAAATGTAGAGGTAGATTTTTTTGACAAAAGGAGGGGAGTGATTGGTTTTGCAGCCCAGGAGCGGAGGTCCCTGGGATCATCAAGTCAGAAGAGCAGAGAGCTTGACCCTACCCAGAGAGACAGTATAATCAGGCATGGAGACTGAGATGATGATGTGGACAGATGGAGTGGATGGGGACACGGGACTCAGGGAGGGAGAGTGGCTGTGTGCTGACAGCCAGGGGGTGGGCCTGTGGGTTATACCTTTTGGTTATTTGATGATGCATGGAAGGGACTGTAATCATTGCAATGAAACAAAATATGATAGGATGAATGTGAAGCTGAGGTTCTCCCATGTAAACACACATAACTTACAATAAAAACTTAAAAAAAAAAAAATAGACTTGACACATTGAATGCTAGTGACCAAAGACCAGATGAGTGGGAGGATGTTAATAAAAAGATAGGAAAGAAAGAAAAGTCCAGAAGTGCACAAGAGACTCTAAAACTTGCTCTTGAATATACAGTAGCTACAGCAAATGGAAGAAAGATGAAGTAAAAGAGTTGAACAGAACATTCCAAAGCACGGTTCAAAAAGACAAAGCAAAGTAGTATAATGAAATATGCAAAGACCTGGAGTTAGTAAACCAAAAGGGATGAACATGCTTGGCATTTCTCAAGCTGAAAGAGCTGAAGAAAATTCAAGCCTCCAGTTGCTGTTTTGAAAGACTATATGGGCATAGTTGGAACCGAGTTGACGGCACACAACAACACAATAACAAGGGTCATCCAAGGTGGAGAAGTTTCAGCATTGATAATTACTGGTGATTGGAATATAAAGGTTAGAAATAAAGAGGAAATATCAGTAGTTGGACAATATGATTTTGGTGATAGAAATGATGTTGGAGATCACAGGAAAGAATTTTGCAACACCAATGACTTATTCATTGTAAATACCTTTTAAACAAAATTAAAGTGATTATATACATGGATTTCATCAGATGGAATGCACAAGAATGAAATTGATTAAATCTGTGGAAAGAGATTGTAGAATAGCTCAGTATCATTAGCCAAAACAAGGCCCGGGGCAGATTTGCTCATATGCAAGTCAAGGCTAACGCTGATGAAAATTAAAACAAGTCCACAAGAGTGAAATATGACATTGAATTTATAGATCCACCTGAATTTATAGAACATTACAAGAACAGATTTCATGTATTACACACTAATGATTGAAGATCTGAAGAGTTGTGGGGTGACATTAAGAACATCATGCAGGAAGAAAGCAAAAGTTCATTAAAAAGACAAGAAAGAAAGGAAAGGCCAAAATGTATGCCAGAAGAGACTCTGAAACTTGCTCTAGAGCATGTTGTTGTTGATAAGTGCCATCTAGTCGGTTCTCACCCATAGCAACCCTGTATAGGGTTTCGGAGGAGTGACCTTGCAGTTCAAAGGGCTTTGCAGTCTGGCGCATAAACCCACAGCACCATACCAGGACTCTAACACAGAAAAGCTAAAATGAATGGAAGAAATGAGGAAGTGAAAGTGCTGGACCGAAAAATTTAAAGGGTATTTTGAGAAAACAAAATAAAATATTACAATGAAATGTGCAAAGACCTGGAGTTAGAAAACCAAAAGGGAAGAACATGCTCAGAATTTCTCAAACAGAAAGAATTGAAGCAAAAATTCAAGCTTTGACTTGTAATATTGAAGGATTCTAAGGGCAAAATATTGAATGATGTAGAAAGCATCAAAAGAAGATGGAAGGAATACATAAAAGTCACTGTACCAAAAAAAAAAAAAAAAAGGTTAATGTTCACTCGTTCCAGGAAGTAGACCATGACCAAGAACCAATGAAGCTGAAGTAAGAATTCCAAGCTGCTATGAAAGCACTGGCAAAAAACAATGTTCCAGGAACTGACAGAATACAAATTGAAATCTTTTAACAAACTGATGCAACATTGGAGTTATTCACTTACCTATGCCAGAAAAATCTGAAGACAGCTATGTGTGGTCAACCAACTGGAAGATATCCATATTTGTATACATTCCAATGGAAAGTAGAAACCATTGTACAATATCATTAATATCATAAGCAGGTAAAAATTTTTGTTTACAGTAATTAAAACATGGTTGCCCACAGCACATGGGCAGGGAGCTGTCAGAAATTCATGTCGGATTCAGAAGAGGACATGGAACGAGGGATATCATTGCTGACGTCAGATGAATCTTGACTGAAAGCACAGAATACAAGAAAGATGTTTCTTTGTGCTTTATTGACTATGCAAAGGCTTTCAGCTATGTGGATCATGACAAGTTATAGATAACATTGCAAAGAATGGGTATTCCAGATCACTTAATTGTGCTCTTGAGGAACTTGTACCTGACCAGAAACAGTTGTTGGAAGAGCACTAGAGGATACTGAATGTTTTAAAATCAGGAAATGTACACCAGGGTTGTAACTTTTCATCATACTTATGCAATCTGTATGCTAAACAAATAATCCTCAAAACTGGATTACATGAAGAAGAATGTGGCATCAGGATTGGAGGAAGACTCATTAAAAATCTGAGATATGCAGACAATACAACCTTGTTTGATGGAAGTGAAGAGGACTTAAAATACTTACTGATGAAAATTATAGACTACACCCTTCAGCATGGATTGCACCTCAATGTAAAGAAAACAAAAATCCTCACCACTAGAATAGTAAATAACATCATGATAAAAACAGAGAAAAGACTGAAGTTGTCAAAGACTTTAGTTTACTTGAATCTATCATTAACATCAACACTCAAGGAAGCAGCAGTCCAGAAATCAAAGACGTATTGAATTAAGCATATCTGCAGCAAAAGAACTAAGAGATCAGTTTGAGGATTAATGTGTGCCAACTAAAGCCCTAGCATTTTCAATTGCCTCATATACATGTGAAAGTTGGACAATGAATAAGGAAGTTTGTAGAAGAATACATTAGAATGCATTTGAATTACATTTGGATTGCCTGAAGAAAAAACCAAATCTTTCTTAGAAGAAGAAGCACAGCCCAGATGCTCCTTAGAATCTAGGATGGTGAGATTTTTCGCACCTCTGATACTTTGGACATGTTACAAGCACAGTGACAGGGAACTGCTGGAAACTCAAGTCGGATGTGGAGACTAAGAGGCAGTTGCTGAAACAGAACAAGGAGATACTGTATGGTTTAAAATCATGAAAGGTTTGTGTCCGGGCTGTCCTTTTATCCATACTTATTCCATCTGTATGCTGAGCAAACAATCTGAGACACTGGAGTATTTGAAGAAGAAGCTGTGTCAAGATTGGAAGAAGACTTATTAACAATTTGTGATATGCAGAGGACAAAACCTAGCTTGCTGAAAGGCAAGATACTTCAAGCACTTACTTACTGATAAAGATCAAGGACTACAACGTTCAGTATGGGTTATGTTGTTAAAGTGCTTTGGAGTTGATTCCGACCCCTAACGGGTTTCCTTGGGTTTTCAAGGAGCAGTTGGTGAGCTTGAACCACCCACCTTGCAGTTCAAATGACTTTGCAGTCTGACGTATTAGCCCACAGTGACACATGAGGACTCTAGTATGGGTTATTGTTGTTGTTGTTGTTAAGTACCATGGAGTTGGTTCTGACTCATAGTGACCCTGCACAGGGTTTCTGAGGCTGCAAATCTTTACAGGAGCAGAAAGGCTCATCTTTCTCCTGCAGAACAGCTGGTAGTTTCGAACTGCTGACCATGAGATTAGCAGCCCGATTTGTAACCACTATGTTACCAGAGCTCCTTAGTATGGGTTATACTTCAATATAAATAAAATAAAAGTCGTCACAAGTGGACCAATAAACATCGTCATGGTAACAAAAAAAAAAAAACCATAGAAGTTGTCAAGGACTTCATTTTACTCCAATCTACTATCAACACCCATGGAAGCAAGAACCACAAGATGTATTGCATTGCACAAATCTGCTGCAAAAGATCTCTTTTAAATGTAAAAGAAAAGATGTCACTTTAAATACTAAGGCATGTCTGACCAAAGGCACGTGTATTTTCAATCACCTTATATTCTTGCGAAAACTGGATAATGAGTAAGATCACAGAAGAATTGATGTCTTTGAATTATGCTGTTGGTGAAAAATATTAAATATGAAGGGGCTTCAAAAAGTTTGTGGAAAGTGGACTTAAAAAATAATGAAATCTTTCCTTTACGCCCTCTAGTATGCTGTGCACTGTCAGAACAAAGAACCAATCTGTTTTAGAAGTACAGCCAGAATGCGCCTTAGAATTACGGCTGTCAAGACTGGATACTATAGCTGGAGGGACCAGTCCTAGGAAGACATTATGCTTGGTATTTGTTGTTTTTAAGTGCTGTCGAGTCAATCCGACTCATAAGTACCCTGTATAAGTTTCCGAGGAGTAGCTGGTGAGTTTGAATTGCCGATCTTGCAGGTCAAACGGCTTTGCAGTCTGGCTCATTAACCCACAGCGCCACACTAGGACTCAATGCTTGGTATTGTTAGGTGCCATCGAGTCGGTCTTATGCACAGCTTGGTCCATGAAAAAGAGATTGACATAGTAGCTGCCAACAGTGAGCTCAAACACAGCGAATGTTGTGAGGATGGTGCAGGACCAGGCAGTGTTTCGTTCTGTGGTATATGGGATCACTATGAGTGGGAACCAACTGGCAGGCACCTAACAACCCTCGCGAAAAGTATTCTTAAATTATTGATGTACCTAATAAGTGAAGTTTAAGTATTAAAATAAGAAAGTTTAAGTATTAAAATCACAGTAAAGCACATTTTCCCAAAGACAACAAAGTTAGAAGCCACCTGGGATAACGAATGTCCTTGTGTCAACGGCGTGGCGTTATGCCTATGAATGCAGGTGGCACAAATTTTAAGGCCATAATCCACGTGGAACGCACAAAATCTGAGCAAGTTTACAAGAAGTACAATCGACCTCGGCCAGGTCAAAAAGAAGGAGAGAAAGTCAAGGACTGGGAGCCGCTACGAACGCTTACGGCATTGCACGAGCGTCAAGCCCAGGAGCCAATGCAAAACCCAAGCCTCTGACGTCTGCCGACTGCGCTCCTCTCCCTGGAGGCTCCACCCACTCCTCGCTCCTGAGCACGCTCGAGGTCTCAAGAGGTGTGGGATGCAAGGGTGAGAGGAGGAAGCGCATGCGCCTTTTGACTCCAGACAGCGCGCTCGCAATATCGCGAGAGTTGGCAGTCGGTGGCGTAGGTAGTTGTGGTTGCTGGCGTGATAGATGCTATACGCCGTACGAAGAAGAGAAGGAGGTGAAGCTAGTTCCTCACTCAGTCTCTCTTTCGCTTTCCCTTCCCTTCCCCCCACCCCTCCTCTCTCCACTAAATCAGCCTGCCTTCCCTGACCTCGGTGACCCGTCTGGCCCCGCCCACTCTCGTCGACGCGATTCCCGCCGTCAGGTAAGCAGCGGGTCGTACCCGGAGCGCGGCGGAGGAGACGGTCTACGACCAGGAGGAGGCTGCCGTCTTCCGCTCAGGCCTGTCACGCAGCCGCTGCGCGGGAGAGCTTTCGGGGAGCCCTCTTGGCGCCTCCATCTGCTCAATACGACGTAACCACCCAGGCCTAGGCTCCTTCCTCCATCCCTGCCAGTCCCAGCCTCCGGCAGCAGCGGCTGACGCAGACGGAACATCATGTCGTCCGCGGCCGAGCCTCCGCCACCCCCGCCTCCCGAGAGCGCGCCTTCCAAATCTGCAGCCTCGGCCGCCAGCGGCGGGAGTATCAACAGCAACAAAGGCAGCGCGGAGGGCGGTGCATCCCAAGCGCCTTTCTCTGCGGTCAGCGCCGGCTCGGCGGATGCCGAGATGGAGGTGAGGGAGCTGAGGCGGCGTGTGGCGTGGGTCCCGCGAACTGAGTGTCGTGTTTAAGCACAGAGCCCCCACTTCCCTTCTCTGTACCCGACTCGGGTCCTCTGGGTCCGGCGAGTGCTTTGGCCGTGGCGTCCTTGTGCTTCCTTGCCGATTATGAGTTCGGGACAGTTTGCATGTGAATGACCTGCAGCTGTCGCTCGCTTTCACCCAGGTCTTCTGGATTGCCAGGGCCGAGGGGGAGCCCCCGCTTTCTTTCACTGGACTCTCACTAGCCCTTTCCGATCTCTGCAAATCTGGGTTTTCCTTCCTCCGAAAGTCAGGGGAGGGCCGCGGGATGTGCCGCTGAGAGGAGGGAGACTGCTGCGGGGAGAGGCCGGCGGCGCACCCGAGGACCTAGGCCTGCTTCCCGGTAGTCCGGGGCCCTTGCGGGGGCGGTATCTGTTTTTGGCAGAAACAATAGCGAGAGCTGGACGGCCGAGTGCGCAGTAGGGATAAGCGGGGCGCAGCTGCTCAGGGAGAGGGAGACGAGGCCCCTCCAGACACGGCCCAACGGGGAGGGGGCTTGGCCAAGGCATCGGCAGCTGTCTTAGATCCAACCCTTATAATTTTGGAGGGATGGATGGGTGGATGAATGGGGCGATGGGTTGGCTTCCAGTCCAGCGCAGCTCCTCTTCTCTCTCTGTGGGCATTGTCTTCCATTTTTTAAAAAGAAGTCATTTTAAATTAATACTCGCTGATCGCGGAGCCTTGGGGGCCACAGGGATTGTGACTATACTTTGGGGGTGGAACGAGGGATTTGCTAAATGAGCTCTCTCGGGGCATCTCAAGTGGGAACAAAGTGGTTGCTTCTAAGATTTTTGTTCTTGGTCCTCGACCTGCTTTGAGATATTTTAGCATCTCAGCCCAAGCACTTCTGGGACGTTTTCCATCCTTAGACCGATGAATGTGAGAGTGCTCTAAAAAGGTACACTGATGCAGAATTAATAAAGAAATGGCAGTGTGGTTTACCAGCCAGGCATTTGCGGCAGTAGTTTTATTTGGGCATCAAAAGTCTAATTAATTTAGGGCAAAGAAATTGACATCATATTAGTTTTTGAGAGTACTTTTAGTGGTGAGGGTTGTTTTTAACAGAATAAAAAATCTGATACTCTATAGTTTTCAGAGACGAATTGTTGCACAGAAAGGCATATCCAGTGTTGGCCTTCCCTTCTCATCCTCACAAGCATCTAATCAATTCTAATTGAGAGCCATCCTATATAAGGTTTCTGAGATGGGTTGTCAGGTCTTTTAAACTAGGATTCTTACTCTGGGTTCAGAAGTTCAAAAACAGTGACGTTAAAAGCAAAATTGTGTGTGAATGCAAGTTTCTGCAGAGATGTTCATAGTTTTCATTAATTTCTCAAAGGTTCTGTCATTCAGCCTTTGGAATAACAACAAATAGATGTCTCACCTGAGGTCTTATTTAAATATCAAAAAGCAAAATAATTCAAAACTTAAATAAAAGTTTTGATTTATGTTGTTAAGTTATAATTATATTTTAATCATGAATGTCAATGTAATGGTAACCATAATAGAAAGTCAGACTCTTGGTGTGGCTCTATAGGATTAGTACTCAACTGTGAACCACAAATTCAGTTTAAGCCCACCAGCTCCTGCTCTTCTGAAAGCCTCTATAGGGTCACTCTGAGGAACAAACTGGACAGCACTTAACACCACCACTCGTAGGGAGGGAGTTGGTGATAGTTCCCTTTGCTAGATGAGGAAATTGAGTATTTTGATAAAGTAGAACCTGTAATTAAACCCAGATCCTACTCCATAACTGATCCTTTTCCCACACATCTTAATTGGTCACAATAACTCACAATTTATGAGTTAACAATAATTTACAATTTGTGAGTTATTTATTTTTACTTTTTCAGTATGGGAATGTTGTTTGTGCCATCGAGTTGATTCCGACCTATAGCAACACTGTATAGGGTTTCCAAGGAGCCACTGGTGAGCTTGAATATCTTGAATGACTTGGCAGTCTGATGCATTAGCCCACAGCTTTCATTGATAGTTTTGATTGTTTTCAAATGTTGCATTTACATATATATAAACATATACATAGGTAGTCCTGGTGTGGCACTGTGGGTTAATGCACTGAACTGAAAAATTGGTTTGAACCACAAGGTCAGTGGTTCAAGCTCACCAGTTGCTACTCCGAAACCCTGTACAGGGTCTCTACCAGTTGGGCTGCTAACCTCAAGGTCAGCCATTCTAAACTACGAGCTGTTAGCTGTTAGCTGTTCCAAGGGAGAAAGATGAGTCTTTCTGCTCCTCTTGATATTTGCAGCCTCGGAAACCCTATATTGGGTCTCTGTGAGTCAGAACCGACTGTACAGTGCATCAGCACCATGAGCCGGAACAGACCCCATGGCACTTAACAACAACAACGTATACACATGCATGTGTGTATGTGTATATATACATATATACATACTTTTATATCTGTGTATGTATATATGTATATACACCCATATGCACACACACAATTCCTGATGTGGTGCTATGGGTTAATGCGCTGGACTACAAAGTTGGTTAGAACCTGAAAGTCGGCAGTTCTAGCTCAACAGCTGCTCCTCAGGTATGCTGGTGGTGTTAAGAGCTATCAAGTCATTTATATATCAAGTATAGGGTTTCCAAGGAGCAACTGCTGAGGCGACCTTGTTCAAATGACTGTACAGTCCAGTGCATTAACCCACAGCGCCATATCAGGACCCCATACATACACACACATATGGAGCCCTGGTGTGGCGCCATAGCACTTGACTTCAAGATTGGTTTGAACAGCAGCGTCAGCGGTTCAAACCTACCAGTCACTTCTATACAGGGTGGCTGTGAGTCAGAACTGACTTGATGGCACTTCACAGCAACTAGTATATACGTAAAATTTTGTAAAGCAAATTTGCTCTCAGTCTTTTTTTTTTTTTTTAAGTCTGAATTTAGAAATTGCCAAGTTCACTGATAAAAGCCTGGGCTTGAGCATACAGGCATTAAATGCCTTAGTCTTAATCTATTTCACCATTTGTAAAAAGATAATTTAAAGTAGAGTATTTCCAAAAATGGGAAAGAAATGATACTCTGTCCTAACTAATGTTTTTCTGACAATTTACTCTCCTAGAAGTATTAGCTGTAATGTTCCTGTGTGTTCAGTTAATCTTTTTGTTTGATAAGTCAAGGAAGCAATTCTGTTTTTTATTTACTAGTATGTCTTTTTAGTGATGTGGAACCTGTCTTTGTCTACCTTCATTTCTCACTATTGAATAGACTCTGAAAGAGGCACATTATATGCCAATAGTTATATGACATCAAGATGCCTACAATATGAACGTTTTTGCTGTGAGAGAGTTAATGACTGCTGTTGGGAAAGTACATTTTTCAGTGTGTATTTGATCTCTTATGTACTCCAGCATTTTGTGAAGTTGGCTACGTAGGTGGCTTTGCCATTTTTATACATCGAAACTAGAGATTTATGGGAGTTCTGGTATGGTGCTGTGGGATAATGCATTAGACCTCAAGGTCCATTTGAACTGCAAGGTCATTGGTTCATGTTCACCAGCCCCTCCTGGAAATCCTGTAGAGGTTGCTGTGAGTGGCACTTAGACAACAACAAAAAGAAGAGATTTATGATAAACATTAGGTTATATAGGTGCATGAGGTGTTTTGGAGTCCTGGTATGGTTCTGTAGGATAAACACTGCACTGGTAACTTCAAGGTCGACAGTTCAAACCCACCAGTCTCTCTAGGAAACAACATAGGGTTGTCGTGATGAGTCAAACCCAACACAGAAACAAAGGGTCTTAGTAGTGAAGTGTTATATTTGAATTTAGGTAATTTGATCTCTTATTATTAAAACCATCCTCTCGTCATCACATTTTTATTGCAGAAAACTTTATTATAGCATGGCTGCTTGCTAATGGCAAGGTCAGTAGTTTGAATCTACCCATTGCTCTAGTGGAGAAAGATGAGGCTATTTGCTCCCATAAAAATGTATAGCCTTTGGAAAATTTTGTACAGGGTTGCTATGATTTCGGAACTAACTCGATGACATGCAACCACCTATGAACACAGCTTTTGTACACCATTAATGAAAATTGTGCTTTTACCAATTGTAAATTTTTTTGTTTTTAATGGATGAATAGAACTTTTCAGTATAGAACTTTTCTGATTTTTTTTTTTTTTTTTTTAAGTGGCATTCAAAATGTTGGGGTAAATATGTTTGTAAGAAAAGCACATTTCTTACAAATTTAAGAATCAAGCTGTAGTTAAAGAATATTCAATTTGGATTATGCGATGTTTTTGTAATATCCCAAAAGGTGAAAATCTGGGTTAACTAATAGTGCTACTTCTAGGTGTACATTGTGTAGTCTAGACAGTGGTTGATTGGTTATGTGTGGTGGAGTCGGTTCCGACTTATAGCGACCCTGTTCAGGGTTTCTGAAGCTGTAAATCTTTACGGGAGCAGAAAGCCCCATCTTTCTTCTGAGGAATAATTGGTAGTTTCAAACTGCTTGACCTTGTGGTGGTTTGCAGCCCGATTCATAACCGCTACGCTACCAGAGCTCCTCCTAGTAAAGGGGAAAAGGTGTTTTTCCCTCATACTTGATGCTGTTTATTTATTTTTTTCCCCACAGTTATGGCTTAGAAAAAGAAACAGTTGCCCATATGAATTTTATTGAAGCTAATTTTATTCTAGAATGATACAGATACTCTTGTATTTTAATTTCATTTAGCCATACAGTTTCCACGTTTGGGTTAGATAGCTTGTTATCCCCTTGATATTTAATTTAGATATATTATAAGGTAAGATGATAGCCAAATATTTTATAGAAAGTGTGGGGAAGAGTACATTATTTGGAATGTGATTTGGGCAGAAATCAGTCTTCAGTGGTGTTGACTATTCTTTAAAAAAAAAAAAAAAAAATCCGTATTTTCTTCTCTCCCAGGAAGTATTTGATGATGCATCACCAGGAAAGCAGAAAGAAGTCCAGGAACCAGATCCAACTTATGAAGAAAAAATGGTATGTCCTAGGCATATGAATAATATGAATAGGGTCTGTAATGAAACCTTTTTATTTGGTGGTTAAAGGTACTAAATGTTCATGTTTAATTTTACTAAACTGGAGTACCCGCCCATTAAAATGAAAGTACTGTGAGATATTATAACAATCATTTATCTACATAAAGTAAATAGAGTTACGTGAATTAATATAATTTGCATTTTATTGGCACTATATTTAGTTTAAGATTTTAGCATCTGGAGGAAAAGTGAATTAAATATCAGGAAATAATATTTATTGAGCATAATTTTTCTGCATCTGTCTAGCAGATAAAAGAAATATGCTCATTGTCCATAGTATTTTTTTTATAATACCAGAGGTCTTCTCGCAGTTCATGAAAAATGGAATTAAAAGATGAAAGATAAAAATTTAAAAAAATACAAATTATTTCTCAACATTAGCTCCTTCAAGTTCAAGACACTTTGTGAGTGATAATGCCAACCATTTAGTCTATCCCTAAAGAACTGATTGTCCTGGGTGTTTAACTGTGTCAGTGCAGTATTTTGCATTATTAACCGAATAAAAATGGGTGCCCTTTAAAGATTTTTTAAGATTAAGAAATGAAAAGAAGTGAGAAGATGCTGATTCAGGACTGTAAAGTGGATGTCTAATGATTTCCCATTGAAACTCGCCCAAAATTACCCTGATGAAGAGGAATGAGCAGGACGTTGTCGCGATAGAGAAGGACTCTGGTGAAGCTTGTCCAGTTGTTTTTCTGTTAAAGCCTTGGCTAACTTTCTTAAAACACTCTCCTAAGAAGTTAAGTGTTGTCGAGTCGGTTCTGACTCATAGCAACTCTGTACAGGGTTTCCGAGGCTGTAAATCTTTACAGGAGCAGAAAGCCTCATCTTTTTCCTGCAGAACTGCTGGTAGTTTCAAACTGTTGACCTTGAGATTAGCAGTCCAATTCATAACCATTCCGCTACCAGAGCTCTTAAGAAGTAGCTGTGATCATTCTTTGGTCCTCCAGAAAGTCAACAGGTGAAATACCTTGAATATTCCAAAAAGTGCTGGCTATGACCTTTGGTTTTGGCTACTCCACATTTACTTTGACTGGACCATTGTTCTCTCTTGGTAGCTATTGCTTTGATGTGCTTTGTTTTCAGTATTGGGCTGGTAAAGAAGCCATGCTTCATCTACAACATTTCTTTGAATAAATGATTTGAAGAGATGCTTTGATTCATGATCCACTTATTTAAAATTTCCCTTGAAAGCTCCGTTATTGTCTGCAGTTGACCAGGGTGCAATAGTTTTGGCACCCATCAAGTGGAAAGTTTGCTGTGCTTTGATTTTTCAGTCAGAATTCTGTGTAGCTGACCCAGAGATGTCTGTGGTGCTGACTATTGTTTCTGCTATAATTGTCTGTCCTCTTCAATTGGGGCATGAACCAGATGAATTATTTCCTTGCAAATTGGTGTGATTGATTTGCTGCTGTGGTCCCTTCTTTTTTTTTTTATTCACTGGAGACAGGAGGTTTATTATTGATGCTGTTAGGGGTAGAAAAGGCCCCAGGAGCTGAGTCAGTTAGTGGTTGCAAAAGGCCAAGGCACATGAGGGCAGGTTAGGACACATCTCAAGAGTCTGTGGCTCTTTCCTTAGGGATGTGAGAGAACATCTCAGGGAGGGTGCAATTCCAAGAGCAAAGGCAGATGTTAGGTAGGGATGGCTGAGACCCTAACCTGAGGCACCACAATAGGCAGCAACACCTTGTGGAAAAGCTGGATGAAATGGTCAGTAGGGAAGATGGGGAGAGGGCATGAGGCTGCAAAGTGACCCAGCCTTGGCCTGGTGAGCTAATGAGAATACCTGATGTACCCCTTTCCCTGCAGGCTTTCTTAAAGAGGAAAGACATTCAGAGGACATGGGCTTCAGGGAGCACACTGGCAAGGAGTGCCAGAATTAGTCCTTAAGGCACAGCTGGGGGCAGACAAAGCACCAAGGCACCTCTGGTAGGGGGATGGGGCAGCCTCCAAGCTGAGTGCCAGGGTCACAAGAGGATGCAGGACCGCCCACACTTGACTGGTGTGGGGTTGAGCACAGCCCAGACAGCCTCAGCAAGCACCTCCTTGGCGCCGTCCTCCTGCAGGGCAGAACATTCGAGGTAGCGCACAGCTTGGCCAGTGCTTGGCCCTGCTGTTGGGTGATGGGTGCCTGGCCCTGCTCCTTGAGGCATCGTAAGGTGTCAGGTTGGGCCCTCAGGTCCTTCTTGGTGCCCCTACCCACCAAGAGGATGGGCACATCAGGGCAGTGGTGGCACACCTCTGGATGCCACTTGTGTCGCACATTCTCGTAGGAGGGCGGGCTGGCAATGGAGAAACATGACAAAGATGTTGGTCTGAGGGTAGGAGAGTGTGTGGAGGCGGTCATACTCCTGGCCCGCTGTGTCCCACAGGTTTAGGTTCACTGTGTGCCCATCAACTGCACTCTGGGCACTGTAATTAGTGAACACCATGGGGATGTACTCCTTGGGAAAGGCATTAGTTGTGTAGCATATGAGCAGGCACGTCTTGCCCACGGCTCCATCACCCACCATCACACATTTGATGCTCTGCATGCTGGGTGCAGTTGCTGCAGTGGAGGCAATGCCTCCTCTCTCTTCTGGACCCCTCTGGATGCAGTTACCTGGTGCCCTCCCCATGATGGGGGAGCTGGGGGTGGCGGCAGCAGCTCCGGGCTTCACTGTGGTCCCTTCTTAAAATGAGTTATCCATTTGTAAACTGTTGATTTCTTTGGGGCATTGCCTCTGTGAACTCTGTAAAGCATCAATGATTTCATCATTCTTCCATCCACACTTCACCATAAATTTGATGTTTGTTCTTGCTTCAGTTTTAGTAGAATTCATGTTGCTGAGATAGGGGCTCTATTTAAACTTGTTTTCTCCTTCTTAGTGCCTTAAACTAGATCCTGTGCAGATGTTTTATGACATGGTAGTGTGAACTTTTTTCTAAATTCTGTTTAAAATCTGTATGCAGTTTTTTTTTTTTTTTTTTTTTTAAATAATAGTGCATTTTCCATGAACTTTTTGCAGACCCCTTATATACAAGGGATACTTACCAAAAGAGTTGAATACTAAAGTTCCTGCCTATGTCTGATGTTTATATGGAACATGACTTAAACAGCCAGGAAAGATCATTAAATTTAGATTTAGTTTTAATAATAAGGATGGCTATTAGCAAATGCTTGTATGTACTAGGTACTATTCAAGTGGTTTTTAAAAACTTTTTATTTTGAAGTAAGTGAAGGTTTCCAGAGCACATCATTTGCTTTACATTCAACATACCATATATTTTGCTTCATTACATGCTTGCAATGTCTCTACTACGTTCATTTTTTTCCCTACTAATCTTTGTGTTGTATATTGCCAGCCCTGTCACCCAAGTTAACATGCCTTCTAGTTAATGAAAAATTCCCACCCCACTTCCCAGCCCCGTAACCATCATAGATTGTTTCTTTTATCAAGAAAACTTGGTTTTTTACTTTTTATAACTTTGGTCTTATACAATGTTTGTCCTTTGGTGATTGACTGATTTCATTCAACATAATGATCATGTTGTGAGGTGTTTCACAGATTCGTAATTATTCAGCATTTTATAGTATTTCGTTGTATATGTACCAAAGTTTATTTAGTTATATTCTTCTGTTGGTGAGCATTTAGTCTGTTTCCATTTTTTGGTTAATGTTGCTTGTAGACAGCTTATTGAAGGATCCTGTTTTCTTTTCCATTCTTGCTCTTCATGTCACTTGACTGGTACAAATAATCCATTTACATTCAATTATTTATCAGTAGGTATGAATTGATTGCTGTCATTTTTTGTGTGTATGTGTGTATGGTGCTGTTGGATTCTTTGTTCCACATAATTTTTCATACTGGGTTCACTTTGTGGATTTTCTTTTCATTTCTGTTTTAATATTTACTAAATTTTTCTGATTTCCCACTTTTTAAATTTTGATGTGCAGGTGTATTATTTTTCTTTGTGGTTACTCTGTAATTTATTATTTCCCTGCATTAAAAATCTACTTGATTTCCTTGCCATGTAGAAGTTTTGTATTTACAGTGTTCTCTCTTTTTTTTGTTTTGTAGTTGATTTCTTTATACACTGCTAATCTCTGGTTCCCTTTTTTTTCCAGTCTTGTAGGTTTGTTTTCCTTTAAATAATTTCTGCACAGGACTGCAAGGTCGGTTTGAACTGCTTGGTCAGTGGTTCAAATCCTTCAGCTGCTCCTCGGAAACCGTATACAGAGCTGCTATGAGTCGGAACCAACTTGACGATACTTAGCAACAGCAATAACATATCTGGGTTGAGTTATTGCTGGTGTTGTCATGTATAATAATCTTGGGTTTTTTATTATATGTCTGCTGTTGGTTCTCAGTCCAAAGAACCCCCTTTAGCATTTTTTAGAAAATTGTTGTGGTCATTGCAAGTTCTTTTAATTTCTGTTTACCAGGAAATATCCTGATTTCGCTGTTGTTGTATTTGAGAGACAGTTTTGCTGTGTGTTTGGTTCTTGGTTGGCAATTTTTTTCTTTCAGAGTTATATATAAGTCATCCTATTGCCTTCTTGCCTGCATGGTTTCTGCTCAGAAATTAGAGCTTAGTCTTACTGGTTCTCCTTTGTGTAGGTAACTTTTCTTTTTTCCCAAGCTGCTCTCAGGATTCTTCTCTTGTCTTTGATTTTAGAGTTTGATTTCCATATGTATTGATTTTCTTTTGGGATCTATCCTGTTTGGGGTTCATTCAGCTTCATTTATGCTTATCTTGTTATTCATGGTGTTAGGGAAGTTTTCTTCTCATAATTCTTTAATAGTTTTCTCTGTGCTTGTCTCTTCCTGTTCTGGAATTCCGGGAACCTGTAAGTTGTTCTCTTCATGGTGCCCCACATAACTCTTAGATTTTCTTTGGATTTTTTCATTCTTTTTTTCTGATTATTCTAGCATACTAATACTGAGAGATTTATTTTCAGGCATAGGCTTCCATTTTTCAATGTATTGTCCGTTTCTGAGATCTTAGTATTAATCATCTGGATTTGTAATTGCATACTTTGTATTGTTCCAAAGTTTGCATTTATTTTGCCAGTTAGTTCTTGTAGTGTTTTCCTGAATTCTTCTAAAGTATTTATTGTGTTCTTGCTTTCCTTGATCTTTCTATTGATTCTTTGAAGGTACCTAATGAACATTCTTTTGAATGATTTTTCAGTTAGTTCTATTACCTTTTCTTTTTCAGAAACATTTTCTGGCTCTGCATGTTGGTCATTTGTTTGAGCCATTCTTATTTCTTTGTGTGAGCTAACATTGTTGTCTCCTGAGCACTATGGGGTTGTTGTATTTGTTAAAACATACAATGTAGTTGTTGAACCCAGAGGGAAGAAATCTCTGGTGGGCTCCTACAGTTCAAGGAGCTCATGAGGTGGGTGTGACAGCAGAGTTCTGGCCCTAGATGAGGTTTCTGTTGGTCTCTGTGCAATCTGTGTTCAATGCCCTCAATCTGGAAGTAGTAATCTGGAAGTAGTTCTTGGGGGTCCTTGATGGAGCTGGTTTCAGTGTCTGTTAGGATTGCAGGGAAGTGTCGGGGGCAGCATGACTGGTTAAATGCTGGAGCTTGAGCCTACCTGAATTCAGCCACCAGCCCCCAGAGCTACGTTGCTGGCCCCCATGTCACACTGGCATGTTTTCCAACCATGTGGCTCCGAACTCCCAGAGAGCAGGGTTGGCGCCTGGGAGTCAATGAGGGTGGGAGCTAGCCACACTTCTGGTCACCAGGGGAGTGAGGGGAAAAAGAAATTCACCTTTCCTGCTACCTATGCAAATCTGCTCTTCCATGCCTCCCTTCGCTGCTCATTAGATGGTGAAGCCATGTCTGGCTAGCTGTTCACCAGTCAGTCTCCCTCTCTTGCTGTCCCTGCTTGACTTCTTCCTCCAGCAAGCACTCCAGCACTCCATTCACCTCTGTAGCCTTTCTTCTAAAGTTCAGGGTGCCAGAATTTTCTTCTGTCTTTTTTTGGTCTCTTGTATCTTTATTGTAGAGGGTCTTGGTTGTGCTTCTGCCTAGTCTGCCATCTTGCCGGAAGTCTTCAAAATGCTTTTTATGGAGTAAAATTATTTAGTTGTATTAATCAAAGGCTTCTGAAAAGTTAAGATAAAAATACATAAATAATAGCTCCATCATCTTATGTACTTTGAAAGTATAGAAATGATTTTCAATCATCCTATATTAACCTGGAGTCCTAGTGTGGCGCTGTGGGTTAATACACCAGATTGCAAAGCCGTTTGAACTGCAAGGTCGACGGTTCATGCTCACCAGCTTCTACCTGGAAACCCTATACAGGGTCACTATGGGTCGGGATCCACAATATTTACTTAGAAAAATGCATGAAACATAATACACATTAACAGTTCTTGGTATGTATTTTCGCCTTTTCTATTTATAATTTTCTTTCATACCAGCAAACATTTATGAATGTCTTGAATAGCTTGTTGTTCTTAAGTGCTGTTGAGTTGATCCCGACCCATAGTGACCCTATATAGGGTTTCCAAGTAGTGGCTGGTGAGCTTGAATTTGAATCACTGACCTTGCAGTTCAAACAGCTTTGCAGTCTGGCATATTAACTCACAGCACACCAGGACTCCTTAAATAGCTTAGAAATCCTAAAAAATACAACTATTTTTATGTACACAAAGTATGTATATGCATTATATGTAATTGTTGTTAAGTGTCATTGAGTTGTTTCTGACTCATACATAGCAACCTTGGGTAGTGCTTCCGAGGAACACCTTATGGACTTGAACTGCCGACCTTGTGGTTTATAGTCCAGTGCTGATCCTACAGTGCCACACCAAGAGTCCATTATATATGACACAAATCATTACTATAATTAATATTATATGGAGTCCTGGTGTTGCACAGGATAATTCACTGGACCACAAGTTCTGTTAGAACCACAAAATCAGCAGTTCAAATCTCTGCAGCCACTCCTGGGGAACTCTGTAAAGGGTCATTATACTCTGTACTGGATGGTACATGACAATAATAGCAACATATTACATGCATTATGCATAAACATACATTGTGTTCATAAAAAGTAGAGGGTCAGTGAAGAGGAAAGACCCCCAACAAGATGGTTTGGCACAGTGTTAGAACCAGTGGACTCAAGCCTAACAACGATTGCGAGGGTGGTACAGTGTTATCATTCTGTTGTGCATACAGTTGCTATGAGTCAGAGCTGACTAGGCAGCACCTAACAACAGTGTATACATGTAATTCCCATTTCCCTTCTTCACTGCCACACTTTAAAAAGAAAGTATATTTGCCATCTCTACTCTAGTTTGAACTGCATGGTAGATGGTTCAGACTAACCAGTCACTTTGGAAACCCTATACAGGGTCGTCATTAGTTGGAACCAACCTCACAGCATTTAACAACAGCAACTTTAGCCATTGACTCTTTTAGCTCTTTATAATTTAGCTTCTACCACTAACACTACTTGAGAATTCCTAATTGTTCATTTTGTGGCCTGTTTTTAGTTTCAGTCTTAGGATCTCTTTTATATTGGACACTTTTGCTTACCTCACAAATTCATGCTAGGGGGGAAAACAAGATCTTCCCTTAATAGATCTTTGTTCCTTTTATAGATATCTTGTTTAGTTTTTTATTAAGATACTATGTCTTTTGTTAAAGTCTGTAAATTTATCTTGGCACCAGTCAGTACTGGTTGTTGGTGGTTGTGTGCCTTAGTGAGTCAAAATTCATAGATACTCGTTATATTAAAACACCTGTCCCCATCCATGACTGTTAACAATACTGAGCATGTACGTGAACTGATTCTGCCATAGACAAGTGACAGTAGATTATGTAGGAAATGATTTGCATATCAGCCATGATACTTTAAAAAAATTTGTCAAAGACTGATGGAGTCCTGGTGTAGGACTATAGTATAAGCACTGCTAATCACAAGGTTGGAGGTTCATAACCTCTAGTCGCTCCTTGGAAAAATCCCTACATAGGATCTCTATAAGTCCGAACTGATTTGATGGCACTTAAGGAGCTCTGGTAGCAAAGTGGTTAAGATTCGGGCTGCGAACCTTAAGGTCTTAAGGTCAGCAGTTCGAAACTACCAACCGCACTGCGGGAGAAAGATGAGGCTTTCTGCTCCTGTAAAGATTTACAGCCTCGGAAACCCTGTACAGGGTCGCTATGGGTCAGAACCGACTTTGACAGCACTTAACAACATCAACAACACAACTGATGAATGATAAATTTTTTTCCCACACTTCTGAATTTACTTATATTGTGCAGTGTCTTGATATTTTACTTGGATTATTCTGGAGGTTGTGTCAACTATATTAGAGTATCATTTATATACAGTAGTGTTAAGTTTGAAATTTAATTAATTAGAATATATGAATGATAAATAGATGAATATATGAAGGTACATTGAGAATTATTGTTTCTTGGGTTCCAGTTCATACATTGTTGTTGTTAAGTGCCATTGAGTCGGTTACAACCCATAGCGACCCTGTATAGGGTTTCCAAGAAGCAGCTTGTGAGCTTGAACCACCCACCTTGCAGTTCAAACAACTTTGCAGTCTGATGCATTAGCCTACAGCGCAGTTCATACATACATGAGTTTATTACAAACGTAATGTGTTTTAGACACATCTCGGCAATCAGTGAATGACTGCAGACAAGTTCTTTCAGTAATACAACCAATGCAGTGGCTTCTAAAGGGATGTGCTAGGTTAGTCATAGTCAGGGTTCTGATGGATGACTTTTGGGGGGGACTTCAAAGGGTTAATTTTGATAGGTTTCTCAAAGTGCACTGTGCCGGTGTCTGACCTCGACATAGCTGTGTTGTTCACGAGTGTTTGGTTCACGAGGAGGGGAGATCCAGCGGCGATAGGGATAATGAAAGAATACACAGACAAACAGAAGAAGGGAGACAACGAGGCACCCCAAAGCCAGGGTGGATACATCACTGGTGGGCAGGCTTGGGACTACAGGCATCATGGCCTCTGCAGGCAGCGACTCACTGCCCTACGATCTTTACTGCATGCCTTCCAACCCGTAATGCACAAAAATCTTTACTCCAAGCCTTCCAACCAGTAATGCACACCTGGGGAGGCCCAGGCCTCTGCTTTATTTAGGGGAGGAGTTTCACACCAAGCTGGGAGGGACTTAGGCAAGGTACAGCTAACATCAGTACTTTTCCAGACATTCAGGTAACTTTACATCATACTTCACTGGTTCGAATCCCAGGCCAGCAACTTGGATTCTCAGGCCCAATTAACATATCTATAGCGCCTGAGGTCAGTTGGGGGAAGGTGAGAGTTCTGCAGGAGACTCCCAGGTGAATGGGCTGCATCTGGAAAAGAGATTAGGGAGGATGGGTTCTTTGTCTATAGAACAAAGAACCGAGAAGTAGCTAAGATATTTTTAGTTAATCCTTTTGGAGAAAGGCTTGACCTTGCAACCTTTAGTCTTAGGCTTTAGGAAAATATCACATTTATCTGTGGATTCTCAAAGGCTCTGTGTATTAATTTAATATATAAAATGAAAGCAATTTGCCAAAAACTGCCAGTGGCCTCATTTGTTACACTCGGGCCTATAGGGCCTCGAACCTCTGACCAGTCTTACATGGTCCGCAACAGCACTGGACAAATTTGGGTGCTTATTACGAAGAAATTTTAAGAAAATTGAGAACTGCTTTGATGAAAAAAAAAAGGCTGGAAAACTTGTGCTGAGAATTTTTTTTCCATCATGACAATAGACCTGCTTATTCTTGGAAGGTAGCAAGGACTGTCCTATGAGAAATTTCATTGGCAATCTTACCTCACTTATCCACCCTATGTCCCTTGCCCCTTCTTTTTGGTCCCCAAATGAAAGGAACATGAGTCCCTTGAGGATGCTGAAACTACCATTTTTGTCAGGTTGTAAATTGAAGAGCACAGAAAAGAAACCTTCAGGAAAGGGTTGGAGAGATTAGAACACTTCCTTAAGAAGTGTATAGCCCTAGATAGAGGTTTTGTAGAGAAACAATAGCTTCACATTTTTATATTTTAGTTGAGTGAAAATATTTGTGATTTTTGTAGCAATACTTTTTGCCTTATCGTAGTATACAGTCATTAAACTACCCCCACAATTAATGTTTTAAAGCAGTTTTGTCAAATTAAAAAAAAAACTTGTTCCTTCCCCCTTGCATTCTTTTCCCACCTCCTGTGTGGTGCTGTGGGTTAATAATGCTGGACTGCAAAGCTGGTTTGAACTGCAAGGTAGGTGGTTCAAATTTATCAGCCACTCCTCGGAAACTCTATATAGGGTCAGTCGAATCAAGGACACTTAATAACAACAATCACTTCTGATCTACTTTCTTTTTACTCATTTTGATAACTTTATAATTTGATATAAGTGTAATCATACAGTATGTAATCATATACAGAATGTTGTTAAATGCCATCAAGTTGGTTGTAAGTCTTAAGTCACCTTGTATAAGAAGGGTGGGGAACCTTTTTTCTGCTAAAATTTAAAACATCATTTGTGAACCATACAGAATTAACAACTTAAAAATTAGCTTGATATATTTGGTCAAATGTTGAATTGTTGTTGTTGTCAGGTGCCATCGAGTCGGAACCGACTCATAGCGACTCCATGCACAGCAGAACAAAACAATGTTCGATCCTGGGCCAACCTCACCA
>NW_006408708.1:651852-655157 GCF_000296735.1 Chrysochloris asiatica
CCAATACCAGTCCATTTTAGCTCACTAATGCCTAAGATATCGATGTTTATGCGTTCCATTTCATTTTTGACCACTTCCAATTTTCCCAAATTCATACTTCGTACATTCCATGTTCCAATTTTCAATGGATGTTTACAGCTGGAACTGTGGTTGCCTTGGTGTAGGGCCAGACCAAATGATTTTGAGGGCCTTATATAACCCAAGGGCTGGACGTTCCCAAACCCTTTTGTATAGGGTTTTTAGACTCAATCTGTGTGGGAGCAGAAATCCTCATCTTTCTCCTGTGGAGCAGCTGGTGGGCTAGAAACACTAACCTTATGGTTCCCAGTCCAGTGCTTACCCTACACAGTTAACATGCTCCCTACAGAATATATGAATGAAATTCAAAAAGTTTGTGGAAAGATTTCATTATCTTTTTTTTTTTTAATTTTTTTATTGTGAATTATGTAATAGTTTACATGGTAGAACATTAGTTTTACATTCATCCTATCATATATAGTTTCGTTGCTATGGTTACATCCCCTCCATGCATCATCAACCAACCAAAGGGTATATACCCTGCAAGCCTGCCCCATGGTTGTCAGTACCAGCCCCTCTTCCTCTCTGGGCCTAAAGTCTCAAGCCGCTCCATCTCTCCACATCATTGCCTCTGCCTCCATCTCAGCGTCACTGCTTTTCTGGGTAGGGTCCCGCTCTCCGCTCTTCTCCCTTGATGGTCCCAGGGACCTCCACTCCTGGACTGTAAAGTTAATCACTCCACTCCTTGCTACAAAATGCCTACTTTTACCTTTCCAACCCTCACAATCAGTCCTGATAACAATTATTCACTATTGTATCACAAGAGACCTATCGCCATTTCCTTTCATCAGCCCTGCCTAGACAGATTGGCTTACTACTCAGTGGAGATTCTACCTTCCTCCATGCCCTCTGGATCTATGTTCCCTCTTAAAAGCTTGTAAGCCAGTCACTTCTTGCCTTTGTAGCACCCCCACTTTGGGTAGCCACTGTCCAAGTTGCCCATCCTTGTCTACTATATATGGAGGGGATGGGAATGATCCTAGCTGTAAAAGATTTGTTCCCTCTTTTGAGCTACTGCATCCATAGGTGTAGGTCAAGTTCATCAAATTGTATCAGACTACTCTTTTTTTTCCTCTTCTAGTTGAGCTCTTATCATCCAGTCATTGAAGCCAAATCAAGTGGGTATTATCTGCAAGTGTGGATGTTCTTATGCATATGTACTCTTTTCTTATCAGCTGGGTGCTTCACTCTCCACTCTAGCCCTCTGTGGCTCTGTCACTGACTCTGGGACCAAGAGTCTCCAGGTCTTGCCACACTGCTGGCCAACCAGGTCTCCACCCGGGTTCACAGGAGTCTGTTGAACATTGTAGGTTTTAGCTCACAGCTTCATTGCTGTTTTTCCCTCACTTCCCCTTATTGTTGACAAACATGGTCACCAATCAAAGCGTGTATTCCCATTGAGTCTTAGTCTTGGAAGAGAGTTTGCTCTGAGGGTACCTGAACACTTGCCTTGATGTCTCCTGGGCGAGCAACTTGCTTGTTCTTGTAGTAACCAGTTGGTCTACCTATATTGTATTGTATTTTCCCTGGCTGTCTTTTTTTCCAAGAAGTATCTTCTGTTATTCTAGCTGCTCCAGGCTGGTTTCCCCCGTCCTTTCAAGTGGAAATTTCCCACCTCTGAAGATTCTGGATGCTGTTCAGGATTCCACCTGTAGTCTTATGTAATGCAGAGGCTCCGCGGGAAGCCTCCTTCACTAGGCACTTTGTAACTCCATTTTAGGTCCTGGTGTGGCTCTTTGGATTAACGCGCCAGACCGCAAAGCCATTTGAACTGTGAAGTTGGTGGTTCAAGCTCACCAACTGCTCCTTGGTAATCCTATATAGGATCGGAACAGACTTGACGGCACTTAACCACAACAGCAATCAGTTATTGGCAGATGATGGATTTACGAGCTTTCTATGGTGATATTTCTGGCTATTCTTTGTCTCCTCTTCCATTGTCTATTTTATAATGGTATCCAAGGGAAACCTAGATTCAAAAGACAGCCAAGCATCTTACCATTATTTCCTCCCTTTTCCCATTCCAACCATGTCTTAATCCCTGTATCCCAGAGCCCTGTTGTTCCAAGGTTGTGCATACATCATTATTTACTTCTGTCCCACTTAGCCCATGCAACTCTCCCTAATTGTTCTCCCATCTGCTTTGTTCTTCCATTCCCCTCTCCCTTCGTGTAAATTGTCCCCCTCCCCAGCACCCAAACTATCCCGTTCTATTCCCTGCCCTGTGCTCCACTTTCCCCTCCCTCCCCTCATCCCAACCCTTACATCCCAGCAACCAGCAAAGCATCCACCCGCCTTTAGTATGGGTTCTTTTTCTTAGTCTTTTACAGTAGTGGTCCTATGCAGTATTTCTCCTTTTGTGACTAATTTCACTTAACATCATGTATTCAAGGTTCATCCATGTTATGTGGTGGCTTGCAGCCTCCTTGTTATTCTTCAAGGTAGCATAGTATTCCATTGTATGTATGTACCACAGTTTGTTTATTCATTCTTCAGTTAATGGGCACTTAGGCTGTCTCCATGTTTTTACTATTGTAAATAGTGCTGCTATGAACACTGGTGTGCATTTATCTACTTTTGTTATGGCTCGTATTTCTTGTGGGTAAATACCAAGTAGAGGAATTGCTGGATCATAAGGTATTTCTATTCGCACTTTCTGAGGAAGCGCCATATTGCTTTCCAGAGAGGCTGGACCATTTTGCAGTCCCACCAGCAATGCAGAAGCATTCCAGTTTCTCCACCTTGCCAGTACATATTGTCCTCTACTTTTTTGATCTTTGCTGATATTGCTGGTTTGAGATGATATATCATTATTGTTTTGATTTGCATCTCTCTAATGGCTAGTGATCATGAACATTTCTTCATATGTTTGTTTGCTGCCTGGATCTTCTCCTTGGTGAAGTGTCTTCATGTCCTGTGCCCATTTCTTAATTGGATTATTTGTCTTTTTCTTGTAGAGGTGTTGTAGTTTCCTATATATTTTAGAAATGAGTCCCTTGTCTGATATGTCATGGAAAGGGTTCCCTTTTTAACTCTTGTAGTGAAGTCTTTGGATGCATATAAATTTTTAATTTGTAGTATGCCACACTCACCTGTTTTGTCTACTTTTGTTTGTGTAGTTTTCAAAATGTTTGGTAGTCTGTGTATTCCCTGAATTAGTGCCCTCACATTTGTCCCTATTTTTTCATTGATGGCCTTCATAATTCTGGGATTCACATTTAGGTCTT
>NW_006408708.1:655817-656943 GCF_000296735.1 Chrysochloris asiatica
TCTTCCAAAGAGATCTAGTAGCTTATTTACTGAGTCTTTGGGGATTTCTACATATAGGATCATATTGTCTGCAAATAGAGTTTTACTTCCTCTTTGACAGTTTGGATGCCTTTAATTTGCCTGTCTTGCCGTATAGCTGTTGCTAAAACTTCCAGCACAATATTGAATAGGAGTGGTGACAAAGGGCATCCTTGTCTGGTACCTGTTTGCAGATGGAAGGCTTTCAGTTTCTCTCCTTTGAGAGTACTGTAGGCTGTTGATTTTGTATATATGCTCTTAATTATGCGGAGGAATTTCCCCTCAATTCTTATTTAGTTGAATATTTTTATCAGGAATGGATGTTGGATTTTGTCAAATGCCTTTTCTGCATCAATCGATAAGATCATGTGGTTCTTTTCTTTTTTCTTATTTATATGGCAGATAAAGCTGCTCGTTTTTCTAATGTTGAACCATCCTTCCATCCCTGATATGAATCCTACTTGATCATGATGTATTATCTTTTTGATGTGTTGGTGGAATTCTATTGGCTAGGATTTTGTTGAGAATTTTTGCATCTGTGTTCATGAGGGATATTGGCTTTCTTAGAGCATAGATATTTATTGTGGTTATGTCATCTTGTTCAATTGTCCCTTTAATCATGAGATAATGTCCATCTTTATCTATTATGCTGGGTTTTGCCTTAAAGTTTGTTTTATCAGAGTTGAGTACTGCCACTTCTGTTCGTTTTTGATTGCAATTAGCTTGGTATATATTTTTTCCATTCTTTTGACTTTTAATCTGTTTCTATATCAGTGTGTGAGATGTGTCTCTTGTAGACAGCATATTGAAGGATCTTGGTTTTGTATCCATTCTGCCACTCTCTGTCTCTTAACAGGTGCATTTAATCCGTTTACATTCAGTATAATTTTCTATAGGTATGGATTACTTGCTGCCATTATGTTTGTTTTTTTGTGGTATTGCTTTCTTTGTTCTGTGTATCTTCCTTTTTAAGTTCATGCTTTTTGTGTTCTTTCTTGGGAGTTTCCTCATAGTTTTAATGTTTCCATGTTCTTGGATTTTCATTCTCTTGGTATGTTGTGAAGTGTTAATTTTCTTTGAGGTTGCCTTATAGTCCATTAACTTTTCT
>NW_006408708.1:657098-660096 GCF_000296735.1 Chrysochloris asiatica
TGCCACGCTTGTCAACATCTGGTTGTAGTCTGTTCTTGTTGGTTCTCAGTCCGCAGAACTCCCTTTAGGATGTTTTGTAGTGCAGGGTTGGCTTTGGCAAAATCCCTTAGCTTCTGTTTATCTTGGAATGTTTTGATTACACCATCATATTTGATTGATAACTTTGCTGGATAAAGAATTCTTGGTTGGCAATTTTTTTTTTCTTTTCAGGGTTTTATATATGTCTCCCCCTTGCCTTCTTGCTTGCATGGTTTCTGCTGAGAGATCCAAGCTTAATCTGACTTGCTTGCCTTTGTATGTGAGTGACACTTCTGTTTTCCCTTAGCTGCTTTCAGGAGTATCTTATTTGAGTTTGGAGAGCTTGATTATGATATGTCTCGGTGATTTTCTTTTGGGGTCTATCTTTCCTGGGGTTCGTTGAGCTTCTTGAATGTTTATCTTTTCACTTTTCAGGATGTTAGAGAAATTTTTTCCAGAAGCTCTTCAACTATTTCCTCTGTGGTTTAATGCGATTTTTCTTGTTCTGGAATGCCGATAATTCTTAGATAAATCTTAGACCTTCTTCAGATTTTTAAAATCCTTTTTTTCTGTTTGTTCTTTTCTATCTTAGTGGTATTGAGAGATTTGTCTTCCAGCTCACTGGTTCTGCCTTCCATCTCTTCTGTTCTACTCCTTTGCCGTTCAGAGTATTGTCTATTTCTGATAATTCTATTATTGATCGTTTGGACCTCTCTCTGTAGGTTTTGAATTGTTTCCATTGCTGTATCTATCTTATTTGATTATTCCTGTAGCGCCTTTCTGACTTCTTCCTTATTTTTCTCAACTGCGTTGTAAAGTGTTTTGAAACATTTTATAATCATTTTTCTGAATTCCTTCTCAGGCATTACCAAGGCCTGTCCTCTTTCCAGAATGTAGTCTAGGTCTACCTCTAGGTCATTTTTCTCAGACATTTTACCTTGTTTCTGGACATGTGCTGATATGGTCCGCTGCTTTTGCTTCTTGGACATAGTTAATGTTTATCTGAGGCCTTAATACTTAATTGAGTATGTGTTTTGGTATTTTTTATTTTTCCTGATTGCTTCCAGGAAGATGTGATCAAGATGTGGGATTCCCCTTTCACTCTTCTTATTGCTTAACTCAGTGTAACTTTCACAGGTGTTGTCTGTCTCCCTGGTATATGGCAGTTGGTATTGGTTCTTGTCTGGGTTTTAGTGTTTTATTGAGTGTGATTGTAGCTTGACTATATGGCAGCAGTTGCTGACTCTTCTTGGGTAATATAGGGAGAGTAAGAGTCCCCTAAAGGTGGAAGAGGGAGCATATAACAGCAAAACAGCACCAGCAAAACAAAACAAAAAAACCCAAAAAGCAACAACAACAAAGCAAAACTAGACTGAATACTGCAGTCTGTAATCACAGAAAAGGGAGAGGAGGGAGAGAAGAAGAAGAAAATAAAAAAAGTTCTGTAGCTTAATATGAGTATGACTTTAATGTCCTTTCGTCATCTTCTTGCTTTCAGAGCTGCCTGAGAGATTTCAAGATGTCACTGTTGTTATGCTATATTTCAGGCTTTAATTTAATTTTCGGACTGTTTTGTTTTTAAACTGTCTTTTCTTTTCAATAACCCTGTCCTGGCCCTTCCCGTATTTAAAAAACCCAACAAAACATTCAGGGTCTGCTTTTGGGCTAAGTACCTGTGTGCATGCATGGAAGAAGAACGCAGCATTGATGAGGGTGGTGGGTTTCCACTTGCTCAGGGACCCCTCCTCTAGTCACCAGAATGGAGGTGCACAAACAGTGGGGGACCAATGACCAGATACCAAAACAAAACAAAAAAAACCAGAACAAAGCAAAACCGACCAGGTGTGTTGTCCACCTTTGCTCTGAGGTTCCTGTGGCGTTTTTCCGTGGTGTTTCTGCTCCCCCTCTTGGTCTTGCCGTTTGGTGTCACACAAGTTTTTGGCTCTGTGCCTCGGAGCCTGGCCAATTCAAAAGTATGCGATTTTTTACTTCAGCTTCAATTTCAACTAGCTGTAAGCCTTCAAACTTTTAAAATATTCCTAGCTATGTGGTTCTGAGTTTGGAGTTCTGCTGATGGCGAACTAAACTGCACCTCCACCCTAGCTGCCATCAAGCCCGCCTCTTAATTTCATTTTTTCATAAATTATATGAATTTAATCTTCTTGTAATCTTCCCTGTAAGATCAGAGAAGCATGATGTTTTTGAGAATCATCCATGTATCAATAATTTGTTCCTTTTTATTGCTGAGTACGTTTGAGGCATGTTGTAACTTTGATTTCTGAAGTTTTATTGGTGTTTTAAAACACTTGTGTTCTACAATTTTTTGCAGCAAACTGACCGGGCAAATAGATTTGAGTATTTATTAAAGCAGACAGAGCTGTTTGCACATTTCATTCAACCTGCTGCTCAGAAGACTCCAACTTCACCTCTGAAGATGAAACCAGGACGCCCAAGAATAAAAAAGGATGAGAAACAGAACTTGCTGTCAGTTGGCGAGTGAGTAATAATAGTGTGTACTTCATAATTGAATGGCATTTATTTGCCAGTGCATTAGAAGCTTTGTTGTTTGTTGAGTTGATTCTAACTTATTGAGATCCATCCCCTGGGTTACAGAGTAGTGCTACTCTGTACATTGAATAAAGATTTCTGGATAAGGTCAATTTTACATTCAACAAATCATATGCTTTATTTCATCTTAATGATTGTAGGTCCTCTCTGTGCAACAACAATTATCCCACTGCCTCCCTGTGGTTCTTATTTTCATTCCATCCTCTTTTCATCCCTTCTCAACTTTGTCCTTTAGTAAATGCTGTCTTTTTTTTTTTTTCTTAAATGTTTTATTGTGAATTATGTGATAGTTTACATGGGAGAACATTAGTTTTACATTCATTTTATCGTATATCGTCTCATTGCCATGCTTACAATCCCCTCCATGCATCATCAACCGACCAAAGGGTATATCCTGCAATCCTTCCCCCAT
>NW_006408708.1:667630-674492 GCF_000296735.1 Chrysochloris asiatica
AGACAGCAAGGGACCAATGAATAGATACCAAAAAAGAAGAATGTCCACACCTTTATCTCAGCGGTTCTGCCAGGTGTCTGTGGCCGATCCGATCTTTCTCCCACGTGGTCTCACCCAATTGCTTATGCCACAAATTCCCCCAGCTGTGAGCCTTCCAACCTTCTAATTATTCCTTTTTATGTGGTTCAGAGTTCTGGGACCATCCCCTGAACCTGCTTGGTTGGGGATTCTGTGTTGTTGGCGGAGCTCTCTGCTATACGGCCACTCGATCCGCCATCTTGTTTGTTCCTCTGATGATCTTTCTTTGAAGATGTATCTTCTGTCACTCTAGCTGTTCCAGGCTGGTCTGCTTCTCCTTTCTAATGGGAATGCCCCACTTCATAAGGTTCTGGATGG
The DNA here is from genome assembly GCF_000296735.1 of Chrysochloris asiatica. Lineage (NCBI taxonomy): Eukaryota > Metazoa > Chordata > Mammalia > Afrosoricida > Chrysochloridae > Chrysochloris > Chrysochloris asiatica. The sequence goes on from NW_006408708.1 coordinate 668,027, forward strand.
AACTCAGGATTCCATGTAAGGTCCTATACTTGCAAGAGGCCCATTTCACTGGGCAAGTTTTAGAACCCTTTTTAAGGATTTCAGTCAGTTATACGCTTAAGACGGGCTTATGAGTTTTCTGTAATCATGGTTCCCAATATTCCTTTCTAACCCACTCAAGTGCCTATTTTACAGTAGTAGGCAAGGGAAACTAATATTCATAAGGCAGTCAAGCATTTTTGTATTATTTCCCTTCTTCAAGCTATACCTAGAGCCCTGTATCCCAGAGCCCTGTTGTTCCAAGGTTGAGCATGCATCACTATTTACCTCTGTCCCACTAGGCCATACAGATCTGTCTCAGTGTTCCCCTATCTATCTTGTTCTTCCACCTCCTCCCCTTTTTTGTATTGCCCTCTCCAACCCCGAACTAAATCCCCCGCCAAAACTCCATTGTTGTGGTTTCCTTATATTCTATTAATTCTTCATTCTATTTAAGACAGCCTATTTTATCCTGTAGTCTACCTGACCTTCATACCACCTGGTCCTCTGTTCCTGTGTTTATGTTCTTTTACAACGTTGTAATTGTTTTGATCATAGACTGACTTCCCAGATCCTCTGTTCTTACAATTTTATTCTGTTCTTGACTCTTCCATTTGTCAGTTGAGTTCAGGATGATGTTGCCACATATGTCATTCTGTAGTTGTTGTCTGTTCTTGTTGGTTCTCAGTCCACAGAACTACCTTTAGGATGTTTTTCATAGCAGGGTTGGCTTTGGCAAAATCCCTTAGCTTCTGTTTATCTTAGAATGTTTTGATTACACCATCGTATTTGATTGCCACCTCTGCTGGGTAGAGGATTCTTGGGTGGTCATTTTTTTCTTTCAGTGTTTTATATATGTCTCCCCCATTGCCTTCTTGCCTGCATGGTTTCTGTTGAGAGATCCGAACTTAATCTGACTTGCTTGCCTTTTTCTGTTACACTTCTCTTTTATCTAGCTGCTTTCAGGATTCTGGCCTTATCTTTGATTTTGGAGAGCTTGATTATTATATGTCTAGGTGATTTTCTTTTAGGGTCTGTCCTTCCTGGGGTTTGGTGAACTTCTTGAATGCTTATATCTTTTCGCTTTTCAGGATGTTAGGGAAATTTTCTTCCAGAAGCTCTTCAACTGTGTCTTCTGTGGACTTGTGTGATTCTTCCTGTTCCGGAATATAGATAATTCTTAAGTTATTCCTCTTCATGTTGTCCAACATGAATCTTAGGCCTTCTTCAGATTTTTTTTAATAGTTTTTTGTGTTTGCTCTTCTATCTTAGTAGTGTTGAGAGATTTATTTTCTAGCTCACTAGTTCTGGCTTCTATCTCTTTAGTTCTACTCCTTTGCCCTTTTAGTGTATTGTCCATTTCTGATATTCTATTATCAATAGTTTGGACCTCTTTCTGTAGGTTTTGAATTGTTTCCAATGCTGTACCTAACTTTTTTGATTATTCCTATAGTGTTTTCCTGACTTCTTCCTTATCTTTCTCCACTAATGTTTTGATACATTTTATAATCATTTTTCTGAATTCCTTCTCAGGCATTTCTAAAGCCTGCCCATCTGCCAGTATGGAGTGTAGGTCTCCTTCCAGCTCATTTGCCTCAGACACTTTATCTCATTTCTGGACATGTGCTGATAGGATCACTGCTTCTGTTTTTTGGGGTATATTAGACATGTATAGGCTTAAGTTAAAATTTTTGAGTGTTAGCAGGAAGGGGACAGTTCATTTGTATTTTTTATCTTTAAAGTGTATTATGCTTTTCTTTTTGTTTCCAGATGTAAAGTGGGGTAAATTGAGAGATTATCAGGTCCGAGGATTAAATTGGCTCATCTCTTTATATGAGAATGGCATCAATGGTATCCTTGCAGATGAAATGGTATGTGATTTTGTAGGCCATGTTTTGTCATTGAAATGTTTTAGACCATTGTGTTTATAAAAGTTACATAACAAATACATGGTTTTAGTGATTGCATTGTGAAGCTATTAGCAGATTTATCCTGTGTCACACTGATATGTGCAGTTTGCTTAAACTGCATAAGTGATATCTGCATTTGTGAGGAATTTTCCAAAAAATGGAAGAAATTAAAAAAGTATATTTTGAGAAGCAGAGTTTAGACTTAAAATTTTTTTATCCTGTTTATGTAGCTAAAAGTAACAGCTGATAGCAGTTTGACTATTTTATTCATTTCTGTACAACATAATTGAGGTCAACAAATGTTTTCCGGTAGTAAATATCTTTTTCTACGGTGGCAACTCCTTTAGTTCTGTTTCAGACATTCAGAACATTTTAATACTAAATTACCACTTAATACAATTAATGTTTTAAAAAGTTTTTTTGTATTTTTAGTGCTAAAACACGTAATTGCTTGTTAAAAGCATGCGTAAATAAGAAATAGGTTTCAGTTGCAGTTTTGTTGGTGACCTTTGGGGAGTTAGTTAAACTTTCTGGGTCTTATAGGGATGATAATTGTACTTCCATCATAGGCTTACAAAGATTAAATGACAGCAGTTAAAACTGAACACATATTAAGTTCTTTATGATATCTATTACAGATATATAGTGTTTTGTCCTGGTGTGAAAAGCTGTAGAATAAACACTGACTGTTAGCCAGTTCAAACTTACCAGCTTTTCTTTGGAAACCTTATACTTACAGGGTAGATATGAGCTGGAACAGGCTCAACAACACTTAACAACAACAGCAAAGTAACCCTGGAGGTTCTGGCTTAGGCATTGGCTTGATACCTCTAGGTTGGTGGCTGAAAGTCGTCATCTGCACTGTGGGAGAATGATGAAGCTTACCTTTGCCTGTAAAAATTTAGTCTCACATACCCATTATATATGAGTTGGAATTGACTCAGTGGCAGTGTGTTTGGTTTTATATACATGTTGTTATTAGAGTGCTTGTCCAGGAGCAGCTGGTGGGTTTGAACTGCTGACCCTGTGGTTCCAAGTCCAATGATTACTTTATATACATAAGGGGTTAGTATAGATATGGGAAATATTTTGCTTTTGTAGTTTGTTCTTTACTTCATTGTAGTTATTCTGAACGCTTTCAGGGTCTAGGAAAGACTCTTCAAACAATTTCTCTTCTTGGATACATGAAACACTATAGAAACATTCCTGGTCCACATATGGTTTTGGTTCCTAAGTCTACATTACACAACTGGATGAGTGAGTTCAAGAGATGGGTGCCAACACTAAGATCTGTTTGTTTGATAGGAGATAAAGAACAAAGAGTAAGTCTTTATATTTCATGATATTTTTTATAGTAAAAGAACTTGACTTGTGGGGGGGGGAACTGACTGGAGGAGGGCTTGAAAAAAGTTGGTCCTATAATAAACTTGAATTTTTCAAATAGTAATTTATAAAGTCATTTGATGGTTTAGAAATGACTGGGTAAAAGAGACTAATCATCTGTAAGGATATAGTTTGTGTCTTGTTTGGAAATGATTGTGCAATTGAAAAGATCTTTGTTTTTGTTCTAGATGTGTTTTTTTTTTTTTTTTTTAATTTGCACATCTCTTTTATTTCCATTAGAAAAATATTATCTATATAAAATTTTGGTCCACTTCTTCTTTGCCTATGCCATTCAAGTTAAATACTTGAATCTTATTAAAGTGAAAGCAGAATTGTGTGAGAACGAAACATATGTTACACTATTAAATTAGTAGAATTTAATTAGGTCAGTGTGTGTTATTATTTCTCAAGTAGAGTAAATCATATTTCTGCATGCTGTTTCCCTTGTACTTATTTGAGTAACTGTGTAATGAGCAAACCTTCTTCCACATTCAGTGATGTGAGTGTGCACAAATGCTATCTTTATCATTATTAACTGGATTCCTCCTCTAATCTTCAATTCCCCATTATAAGGAATTTCCACAATGATCTTCAGATATTTTAGTTAAATTTCCACTTCAAACATTAATTGTACAGAGTAAGTGTGGATTTAAAAATAGTATAGAAATTCCAGACAAATTAACGTTGGGCCCATTTATAGTCATGCTAAGAAGAGTAGTCCTTGAAAGCTATTGCTTCTATCTCAATGAGGCGCCCTTTGGGCAAAACAGCAACTTGGTAAGCAGGTCTCGCAGGAAAACTACTCTTGAAATACTGTGCGTAGAGTAGACTTCATTGACCGCAGCAAAGTCATTTATGTCAACCAGCAACACAGTTGTCTTTACTACATTACTGAAATCACAGCCTGTCACTTTCAGAATCTCACCCATGTTTGTAAGAGCTTGTTTAGCGTCTTCTACCACCCCTCCTGGTACAAGCTGTCCTTTTGTTAACTAACACAGCTTGACTGCAATGACAGAAATCTGTAGGGACCAATGGCCCCCCTGGGGCTTTCACAGTGCTGATCATCTTTTTGATAAAGAAAGACATGGCTACTCCTTTTGGTCAGTGGAAAGTGCAAAACACTCACTATACCAGCCTCACTCCTCACTGAACTAATCCTCGATGTGTTATTTTTTAAAGAAGTTTTGAGTGTGTGAGGTGGTTGGAAATTTATTAAATTCAGGTTTTTAGATTGGTGTTTATAATGTTATTAATCACAGAATAGTAATTTAAAATTTAGAGAGGAAGTCAATGATAGTAATTGGTGAATTAGTATGATTTTTACCAAAATAAACTGACATGTAGATTGGTTGTCACAAATTCTTTTTTAGAAGACGACATGGAAATAGTGACCATTGAGTTTGCAGCTCAGATTAAAATTAAAGCACTTACTCATGCTGTATCGAAAGACTGTTTCTGTTATTTCATTTTTCCTTTATTTATCTACCAGTAATTCTAGGTTTGCCCCTCTCCTTTTATTCTTTTTAAAGTTATCAAATTGCTTTTGATGATTTGGGCTTCAATGGCTTTAACACTATCTCAGTTTTTTTCACCTTTAGAATGAAAATTTAGAATAGAGCCCATCTCATTGGGAAGGTTATCAGATCAATACTTAAAACTTGAAAGGAATGAAAATGCTACAGCCTTTAGTCCTGTTTTTGTATGTCAGACACTCTTTTCTATTTTGCCTGAACTTGTCTCCTTAGAATTTCAGGATTAAGGTCATTGTAAAAAGAAGACATTTTAAGTTACTACAATTAACTGTTGATATATTTTGATAAGATAACTTTGATGTTTAAATGATTAATGAAGTTAATTTAGAAGGGTAGAGCTGGTTCTAGATGTTTGAATAATATAGCAACTCTAATTCTTTTTAGTATTCCACCCTCTTTTATGAGTCCTGATGTGGTGCTGTAGGAAAAGCATTGGACTGGTTGGTTAGGACTTTTGGCTTTACATTCTACCAAAAGGTTGGAAGTTAAAAATCTACCATCTGTTCTTGTAATACCCTATGCAGGGTCATTATGAGTTTGAACCGACTTGTTGGCACACAATAGCCCTTTTTGCATAATAGATTACTTGTCATCAATATATTTAATGAACAGTTAATTTTTACATAAATTTTTTATTTCCACTTTTGTCATACAGGCTGCTTTTGTCAGAGACGTTTTATTACCAGGAGAATGGGATGTATGTGTAACATCTTATGAGATGCTTATTAAAGAGAAGTCTGTGTTTAAAAAATTTAATTGGAGGTACTTAGTTATAGATGAAGCTCACAGGATCAAAAATGAAAAATCTAAGGTAACTTGATATTTGAATGGGAACATCTTCTTGACAAATGTATGATCACTATGTAGAATATCCTAATGATGAATTTTTTTCTTTTCTTTCAGTTGTCAGAAATAGTGAGGGAATTCAAGACTACAAATAGACTATTATTAACTGGAACACCTCTTCAGAATAATTTGCATGAGCTCTGGTCACTTCTTAACTTTCTGTTGCCAGATGTATTTAACTCAGCTGATGTAAGTATTTCTAATTGTTTTCTGGTTAAAGTTGTGATGTTTTGTCTAGTACCATATATGTTAGCATAGTGGTTACAAATTGGGCTGCTAACCTCAGGGTCAGCAGTTTGAAACTACCAGCTGTTCCGAGAGAGAAAGATAAGGCTTTCTGCTCCTGTGAAGATTTACAGCCTTGGAAACCCTGTATAGGGTCGCTATGAGTCGGAACTGACTTCACAGCACATAACAACAACATGTATGTTTTTAATAGAATTAGCCAGTCATTCAGCACTGTTAGAAATAATGAGTTAATTGTTAATTTTTCATATTTTTTATATAGTTAGCATGGTGTGACCTACTACAATGTCTGTGAATTCTGAAAATTTACTTTGAAATAACTGCTTTATATTAATTTGAAATAATTGTTTCTCTGGAATGGCAGGGTTTTTCATTTTTTATTTCATAGTCACGTTGGCCTCACTGTTTGGTGGCTCTAGGTTGACTGCTTATGTGTTCATGGTGCTGACCAAAGTATTTTGTAACACAATTTGTGAAATTTGTGTCTAATCTGGTAAAATCTGTCAAGCCATTTTTTTTTTTTTTTTA
>NW_006408708.1:674592-679154 GCF_000296735.1 Chrysochloris asiatica
TGACTCTGGGCCCAAGAGTCCCCAGGTCTTGCCACACTGCTGGTCAACCAGGTCTTCACCCGGGTTCACAGAAGTCTATTGAACATTGTAGGGCTTAGCTCACCGCTTCATTGCTGTTTTTCCCTCACTTCCCCTTATCCGTGTCAAGTGTGGTCACCAATCACAGCGTGTATTCCCATTGAGTCTTAGTCTTAGAAGGGGGTTTGCACTGAGGGGACCCGACTACTTGCCTTGATGTTTCCTGGAATGCTGTCCTTTTGATGTTGAATGAGCATACCTTACTAGTATTGTTCTCCCCTCTACATACCTATCTATTGCTTAGCTGAAAATTGGGCCACTAGGGTAAGTTCCGTTCCAGACATGAAGGGGAGTTAAGGGCCATACTTTCAGGTTCTTCCAGTCCCTTTCTGACTAGTAACCCTATTCTAAATTTTTGTATTTTTTTTGCGTTTTGTTCTACATTTTCTCCTACTCTATCCCCAGGACCTTCTAATGTGATCCCTTTTAGAGCAATTGAAAGTGATAGCTGAGTACCATCTACTTCTGGTCTCAGAGTTGTGACAATTGATGTTCACCTGCTCCATTGGTCTATTGGACTAGTTTCCTGACTACATATTTCTTTGATGTTAGATTATTCCATTTGAATTGATCACATTCTGGTTAGCCAAAAAATATTGCTCTGTTGTGATGATTTCAGAACCATGTAAAACATTTCAGATTTTAATTTACTAGTAATTTAGAACATTCAGTGTTTAGGCTTAATTTGTTGTTAAGTTCCATTGAGTTGGTTCTGACCCATAGTGACCCTGTATGGGGTTTCTGATGAGCAGTTGGTGACCTTGAACCGGCAATCTTGCGGTTCAAACTGGCTTTGTAGTCCAGCGCCACACCAGGACTCCCTAGCAGGGGTTGTTGTTGTTAAATGCTCTTGAGTTGATTGCGACCCTGTATAGGGTTTCCGAGGAGCAACTGGTGAGCTAGAACTGCCGATCTTGTGGTTCAAACTGACTTTACAATCCAGCACATTAACTGAAGGTGCCATACCAGAACTCCATAGCAGGGGTCGGGAACCTTTATTCTGCCAAGGGCCATTTGGATGGCCCGTCATTCATGGGCCATACAAAATTAGCAGTTTAACCTGTTATAATGTGATGGCTGAAACTGTGGCTGCCTTGGCAAGGCCAAATGAAATGATTTCACAAGCATTATTGTGCTTCTATGGGTTAATGCGAATTGCAAGGTTGGTGGTTCAAGCTCACCAGCTGTTCCTGAGAAACCCTGTATAGGTTTACTATGGGTTGGAACCGACTCAGTGGCACTTAACAACAATAGCAGCTTTACAGCCTATGGGCCAGATGTTCTTCACTCCTCCTTTACAGGTTTCTGAGACTGAGTCTTTGTGAGAGCAGAAAGTCTCATCTTTATGTCATAGAGCTGTTATTGAACTTTAACTGCACCCACCTTGTGGTTTGCAGTACAGTGCTTATCTTCTAGTGCTAACTTGCCTCTCAGGTGCCTTTCTGGTGCCTTGAAAAAATTGTTGTCAAGTATTGTCTGCTATTTTGACACTTAACAGTAGTTACGTTGAAATACTAGCAGAATATTAAAATGAAAAGCCAAAATTCAAATCAACTGATTTTATTTTAACGTTACAGCTACCGACACCGTAGAACAGAGCAAGAAGAGGATGAAGAACTATTAACAGAAAGCTCCAAAGCAACTAATGTTTGCACTCGATTTGAAGACTCTCCCTCATGTATGTTATGCTTTATTACTTGAGTATACATTTTTTTTTTAAAACCCTCCCTTTTAAGTATCATTTGATGAATGTTTTGCATTTACCTTATGTATTAATTTATATAGGGGATTTCTTAAAATCTTCAAATGAATGGTTGTGAAATAAATCTGGTTTTGTTTTTTTTAAAACGTAGAGATGGTATAGTTTGTTTGTGATGATCCTGTATTACAAAAAATGTATAAAATGCCTTTGTTGCATATATGTAAAGTTAGGGTTGATGTGTTGTTTTTTTCCTTAAGTCATGAATTACTCTGTTTACTAGAGACTTGTTTTTTGCCAGTGCCCTCAGTGTGTCTTGGACATCTTTCGGTACCATTGGTTCTTGATCATATGCTACCACTTGAAATGGTGGAACTTTGACCATTTCTTTCTGGTATAGTGACTTGACTATTCCATCTTCCTGCCTCATTCAATATTTTGCTGATAGAATTCTTAATATTTCATTTAAGGCTTGAAGTTTTTCTTCAGTTCTTAAAACTTGAGAATTGCTTTTGGTTTTCTAACTCCAGATTACTGCAAATTTCATAATAATGCTTTGTCTTCTTGCATTGCATTTTGAAATAGTCTGTTCAGCTCTTTTACATCATTTCTTCCTTTCACTTAAGCTATTTTTCATTCAAGAGCAAGTTTCTGAGTCTCTGCTGACATCCATTTTGTGTTTTGTTTTCTGTCTTCTTAATGACCTTTGCTTTTCTTCATGTATGATCTTGATGTCATCCCATAACTCATCTGTTCTTAGGTCTTTAGGGTTCAGTGTATCAAATCTACTTTAGAGTTGGTTTCTAAATTCAAGTGGAGTATTCTCAAGGATGTATTTTGATTCTCATGAACTTGTTTTAATTTTCTTCCACTTTAACTTGAGCAGTTGATGGTTGCTGCTGCAGTTGGCTCCTGGCCTTGTTCTGGCTAATATTTAGCTTCTCCATCGTTTCTTTCCACAGATGTAGGGGAATTAATTCCACTGCATTTCATCTGGTGAGGTCACATGTAGAGATACTGTTAATACTGTTGAAGAGATATTTGCACTTAAAAGGTTGTTTTGCTGTTGGCTGTGTGCTGTCCAGTCGGTTCTGATTCATAACGACCCTGTTTAAGGTTTCCAGAAGTGACTGGTGGGTATGAACTGCTGACCTTTTGGTTGCCAGTGCCACACCAGGGCTCAAAAAGGTGGTTAGTCTTGCAAAATTCTGTCATGCAATCTCTAGCATCTGTTCTATCCACAAGTCAATTTTTTTTTTTTTTTTTAATTTCCAGTGTTCACATTCCAGTTACCAGTAGTTATCAATGCATCTTGATTGTGATTGATCAGTATTTCACCTGCAGAAATTGGTAGAATTGCTCAATCTCTTAATTTTTGCCTTAGTAATTGGTGCATAAGTATGAATTAGAATTGTATTAACTGGTCTTCCGTATAATCACCATAGCATTGTGCTTCAGGACAGATAATTTGAAATGATCTTTTTGACACTATGGCATAACAGGCATGGTAGACCATGTGATTATTAGGTTCAACATGGCCAATTCCAGTTTATTTTAGCTCACTGATCCCTAGGGATATTGATCTATAAGCATTCCATTTCATTTGTGACAGCTTGTGATTGTCATAGGTTTTTATTGTGTATATTCCATGTTCTGATTATAATGTATGTATGCAGCTGTTTCTTCTCATTATCAGTCATGCTGTATCAGCAAATAACGGTCTTGAAAGCTTTATCTCATCCATATCATTCAGGTTAACACTACTTTGAGCCCTGTATGATGCTGAACTGAACTGCTAATCACAGTTCAAACCCACCAGCCACTCTCTGGAAACACTTTACAGGATCACTATGAGTCAGAACCAGTTTGAAGGCACAGAGTGATAATTACCACTTGGAGGAGTCAGTTCTTCAGTCATTTTTTTTTTAAAAAAAACCTTTTTATTGTGAATTGTCTGTTTACACAAGATCATCAGCTTTGCATTCAGCAAATGATACGCTTTCTTTCATCTCAATAATACAGTCCCCTCCCTGCAACAACAGTTGTCCTGTTACTTCCCTTTTACATCTTATATTTCACAAATGAACAAAGCAAAAATATTTGATGTGCACATACAAAACCAAAAGTATGTATTCAGTCAGATGTCCTAAGGGCATGTTCTGCAAGCCAGCCTCCTGTTCTCAGGCACACAACCTTACTCAGTCTGTGGGCCTAGAGTCCGCAGCTGCTCTGCTGTTGCAGTTGTTCTAGGTAGGATATCATGCTTATGCTGCTTTTCCTTATTAATTGTCCTAGGATCGTCTGTTCCTGAAGTGAAGGATTTAACTACTCCACCCTTTTAGCCCTCTGTGGTTATGTCCTTGTCCATGGGCTCAAGTGTTCCCAGGTCTCACCACACTTTGGACCAGCCAGCGAATCTTCAAGTCCACGGGTGTCAATGGACTGTGGTTGAACTCAGCCCATTTCTTCATTGCTGCCTTTCCTCCTCTTCCACTCACCAGTAGACCTGTTTGTGTTTCAGTCTTAGAGGGAGTTTGTCCTGAAGGAACTTGATTGCTTTCCTTGATGTCTTCCTGGCAAACAACTTGCTTATTCTTGTAGTAGGCAATCATGCCAACATTTTGTTTTGGGATTTTTCTGATGATCTTTTTTTTTTTTTTTCTTGGTTGCCTACGTGTTCAACTTTATTTTCTTTTTAATTTAAGGTTTTTATTGTGGATTGAGTGAAAGTTTACAGGGCACATCATCAGTTTCACATTCAACAATTCATATAACTTGTTTCATT
>NW_006408708.1:679254-719274 GCF_000296735.1 Chrysochloris asiatica
TATTCCTTTATATGTGGTTCAGAGTTCTGGGACCATCCCCTGAGCCTGCTTGGTCGGGTATTCTGTGTTGTTGTTGGCGGAGCTCTCTGCTATACGTCCACCCGATCCACCATCTTGTTTGTTCTGTCAAGCCATTTTTGCATTGTTGTTGTTAAATGACATGCCATCATACATGACATGTTGTCGAGTCATGTACTACTCATAGTAACCCTGTTACCAAGGATCGGCTGGTGGGTTTGAACCACCGATGTTATATGGTTAGCAGTCCAGTGCTTATACAGCACCAACTCCTTTTTTATATAACTGATGTTATATGGTTAGCAGTCCAGTGCTTATACAGCACCAACTCCTTTTTTATATGTTATATGGTTAGCAGTCCAGTGCTTATACAGCACCAATATTATGAACTAATTTTTTTTTTAACTGATACAGATTATTTTCAGTGATAAAAGTGGTTAGCTATTTGAACTGTTAATTATACCTCAGAACATAACATGTATGTTGAAAATAAGTGCCGTTATAAAAGCAATCGTCAATGTTCGCTGGGTCAGAGTTCAGTTCTGAACCTTTGTTTCCAAGCTGAAGTGCGGGAGAGGGGTTTTTGCCCTTGAAGAGCTTCTTACTAGTACATTTATGTACAGTGTTTTTTAAAAGGTGATAATTTTGTACCACTAATGCACCAGACTAGGGAGTTCTGGTAGCATAATGGTTACCAATCGGGCTGCGAATTACAGGGTCAGCAGTTCAAAACTACCAGCTGTTCCACGAGAGAATGATGAGGCTTTCTGCTCCCGTAAAGATTTAAAGCCTTGGAAACCCTGTACAGGGTCGCTATGAGTCGGAACCGATTCCACGGCACATAACCACCACCAATGCACCAGACTGCCAAGTCATTTGAACTGCAAGGTTGGCGGTTCAAGCTCACCAGCTGCTCCTCGGAAACCCTATACAGGGTTGCTATTGGTTGGAACCAACTCAACGGCACTTAACTATAACATAAACAAGGATCACTTTAAAAAAAAGAAATTTGTATTTTAGAAAAATAATATCAGAAAGTAACTTTTTCTGCTTTTGCGTATTTTGATATTTTAAAAATTTTTTGACCCTTTCATTTATTTAAGTCTCTGTAAACATATAATGGATTCTGCAATGTTTAGTAAAAAACATAGTAAATATTTAATAAATATGTTTAGGAGTTGGTTGTTGTTAAGTGCCATTGAGTCGCTTCCGACCCTTAGCGGCCTTGTACAGGGTTTCCGAGGCTGTAAATCTTTACGGGAGCAGAAAGCCTCCTCTTTCGCCCTCAGAGCAGCTGGTAGTTTCAAACTGCTGACCTTGCGATTCATAGCCCAATTTGTAAGGAGGTAAGTCGATTCGTAAGGAGGTAAGTGTATAGAAATTAGAGTTTCTTTAATTAAAATTGACATCGATCTGTGGAAACTTTGTGTTTGCTTTATAAATAAAGCAAACTATAAAATGCTTTTGATTTTTAAGCTTTCGTGAATTTATGAGAGGTTATTTCCCAAGAATATTGTTTTTTAGTTATTTCTGGAAAACTAGCTTTCTAACTTTTAGTTTTACTGAAAAACGCTTGTCAGCTTGATACTTTGAGAAAAGTGTTGAGACTAATTATGATTCTTAAAGTATTAGTTCTAAAATTGATAATAGTAACGTGCTTATAAAAAAATAGAGGCTTGGACTAAATGCTTTAAGTTTAATGTGGAGTATTGAAGTAACACATGTAGTTAAAATTACATCTGATATTAAGATGTTTTTTGTTTGTTAATTTAGGATTTTGATTCCTGGTTTGATACAAACAACTGCCTTGGGGATCAAAAGCTAGTTGAGAGGCTTCATATGGTAAGTGTATTAGAGTAGTGCTGGATTATATTACTATTGTGAAAATGGTAGAAAGTTAAATTAATAGATTTTAGTTTTTACTGTATCACAAACAGCAACAACAAAAGTAGCAAAGTGATTGAGAGCATGATCTTCAGAACCAATAGTTTGAATTCTGCTAGCATTTTTTTTTTTAACATTGGGTTAATGCGCTGGACTGCAAGTTCGTTTGAACTGCAAGGTTGGCAGTTCAAGCTCACTAGCTGTTCCTCAGAAACCCTATACAGTATCACTACGGGTCGGAACTGACTCGATGGCACTTAATAACAACTACCTTCCACTTCTTATATTGAGCTTTAATATTTTATATATTCGAACTACTGGCTCCATTGCCAAAGTTCTGTAAACATTATGCTAATTCCGTTCTCAGTCTTGGGCTTAACCTAACACTTAGATTGAAGTTTGTTCCCATGGGAGAAAGATGAGACTGTTTAACCTGTGAAGATTTACTCTTGGAAGCCCTAAGAAGCAATACTACTGTGAATCAGAATGGACTTGATAGCAGTGGGTGGGTCTTTTACTGTTTCTGCTATTTCTAGAATCCCCTTCCCAGCCCTTCCACCACTATCTATCCCCAAGATATAGTGGTGCTGTCAACATTGCCATCGAAGACTGAGGCTAAAGCTGTTTTAGGCATCTTGTCTGTATATTCCATCTTTGAAATTTCGAATGTTACAGGATATCAGACATAGTATTAAAGTGATTAATTCACAAATACTTTTCTCTCTGAATTGAAAACATGTCTTATATTTGTTTTTGTATCCCTAGTATTATGTCTGCTACAACATGGATACTTGAACTAAGTTCGTGAACACCTATGTCTATGAAAATTAAGATATTATTAAAATATATTATGTACTGAAATTAAGTTTTGTAAAATATTTGAATTTAGGCGGTAATTGAAGCACCTTTCCCTTCAATTTGGATGAGAATCAAGCATCTGTACTTTCAATTTAGATGTACTTATTTGAAGGATTCTATATACAACTTTGTTGTTGTTATGTGCCATGGAGTCGGTTCCGACTCATAGCGACCCTGCACTGGGTTTCCGAGGCTGTTAATCTTTACGGGAGCAGAACGCTTCATCTTTCTCCCGCGGAGCAGTTGGTAGTTTCAAACTGCTGACCTTGTGGTTCACAGCCCGATTCGTAACCACTATGCTACCAGTGCTCCTGTATATATAACTTTACAATCCTTCAAATAAGTACGTCTAAATTGAAAGTATAGATGCTTGATTTTAAAGGAGCTGTGGTAGCGTAGTGGTTACGAATCGGGTTGCTAACCTCAAGGTCGGCAGTTCGAAACTACCATTTGTTGCATGAGAGAAAGATGAGGCTTCCTGCTCCCGTAAAGATTTGTAGCCTTGGAAACAACGTACAAGGTCACTATGATTCAGAACTGACTCCACGGTACTTAACAAAAAAGTTTATATATGATTTGGTGCATGGGAAATGAGACCTAAGCATTTAATTTTTATTCTTGCATTTTTCACTTTATTCCTCTTGACTGTCTTTCAGTAAGTGGTAGGTATATGGAGAGAGCAAACAAACCAAAATAAGCCACACAGTAGTCAAATGAGTCAGTTATGGTATTTCTGTTTATTTGATTCAGAGGGTACAATGGAGATGCTTACCAATAGGGGAAGGAGATCTTGTAGTTACTTCTCTGCTCTGTCCTGGCTTTCTGAAATCCTATCATAGCTTCTATGATGAGATGGGAGCCTCAGCAGCCCACATGGGTATCCTTAAGAATGAGAAGTCTTCCTTGATGTATCAACTATCCATTATCTGTTGCATATCTGCAAAATGTCCCCTCAGTCCTCCCCTAAAAAGACTCCAAACTTTAATAGTTTATATTTTAATAACTTCAGGATTGTACTAATAGGCTGAGTAATTTCTTTACTGGATTCACCTGAGTTCTTCATTAAGCTGTGCTTAATGGGTAGTTTTGGAAGAGAGCCAGTGGGGGTGAAGGGCTTCGCTTACATGCTGGCTGTACTACCTTTGCTCCCTGATTATTTCTCTCACCAAGTTGTACTCTTTTTTTTTTTTTGGTGTGAGTCAACCAGTTCAAGTAGAACAAAGGAAAGTATAAATTAAAAACAATGGAAAGATCTTTTTAGTTTTATAGGTAATTTCAAATTTACTATTTTACGAATGTAGGGTGGGTATGTCTTACAAATAAAATGTTGAATAAAAGAAACCAGACAGAAATGAACAAATTACTGTATGGTTCCATGTATGTAAAGTTCAAAATAAGTCAGAACAGTAATCTGATATTATAAAGGCATACTATTGTTTATCCCTGGGGACCAAAGGGAAGATAGTCAGTGGGAGGGGCACAAGAAAGACTTCTAGAGTGTTCTGTTTGTCTAGATGAGTCTTATGTGTATATTTTTACTTTATAAAAATTCATTATTGTACACTAAAAGTTTATGCTGTATGTATGGTGTACTTCTGTTTGAAAAAATGTAGCATAAAGGCATCTTATTGTAGACGTAGACATTTCTTAAGTGCCAGATGATCTTGCATGCCAGTCATTAGCTTTAAACCTGAAAGACAGCAAATGCTGAAAATAGCAACTTTGTCTTTTCTTTTTCAGTGCTGTTGAGTCGATTCTGACAAATAGTGACCGAGTTTCTGAGGAGTGGCTGGTGGGTTTGAACTGCTGATATTCTGGTTAGCAGTCCGTACATACCCTACAGCACCACACTAGGGACCCCATGATAATATAGAAAGGACATACTGATTATATATGTTGAAGAAATAACATTTTTGTATTATTACTTTTTAGGAATCAGGTATTACACATTTTGAAGAGAGCAGTTCTGAAAAATCATTTGAAATTGAAGCAAAGAAATGTCCATGTTTTCTCTTTGAAAGATACTTTTGGAAATCTTCAAGTAATAGTTATGTTTCAGATAAGGTCATCTCTATTATTTTTCCCTTTGAAGGTTTTACGTCCATTTCTCCTTCGTCGAATTAAGGCTGATGTTGAAAAAAGTTTGCCTCCAAAGAAGGAAGTAAAAATCTATGTGGGTCTCAGCAAAATGCAGAGAGAATGGTATGTCATTTGAGTTGTATTTTATATCACAATTCATTTGTCAACTGACATTTTGTTTTTTGTTTTCTCTATTTGTGTATTGAAGAATTTCTGTTTGTTGGATTGGACTGAGCCTTATCAGTTACATGGGTGATACGAAGTCTTGAATCTATCAGCTGACAAAATTAGGATCTGAGATTTATTCATTGAAAGAGGAAATCAAACATAAGGCTTAATGAATGCTTTGTTTTTTTCTTTTAACAGAAAGTGGTGATGGGACAGATAGGAGGCATTAATAGATTAACTTGGTAGTTCATAAATACTGGGTTATAGATGAGTCTACATGGAAGTTTTTGATGGTTTTATTTCCCTTATAAGCTGAATTTATTCAATTTAAGTCTCTTCATTCTGAGGTGATGGTTTATTTTAGGCAAAATCAAATGTCATTTTTGGGAAATAATAATAATAGTACACTGTAGGTATTGTACATCCTCACTGATGAATTGAAAATCTTGTTCTTTGCTCCTTCCCCCCCGCACCAAGTTTTGTCAATGTATACAATTTTAAAGTCTGGAAATCCGTGACCGAATACCTGAATCCATGTTAATGTAAGTCTTGTGTTCAAAAGGAGGAAAATAACTAGCCACCTTATTCTGTACCGGGCACATCACATCTGAAATATTAGTTCTATATTTAATTTAGATAAATAGTTGTAAGATGATGCTACAGTTATTAGCAAAAGAATTTTTAGTGTATAATATGAAGAACTGAGCAGTTACCTGGGAAAGAGGACCACTGTCCTCAACTTTTAAAGGGATTTTTGGTGGCAAAGATACTGGGCTTGTTTTGTATGACTAAAATACAGAACTAAAACCTAAGCTGATGCTAATGGAACACAGATTTTAGTTTTTTTTAATTTTTTTATTTAGGTAAACACAATGGTGAACTTTATATCAGAGTTTTAAAAATAAAGCAGAAAAACAACTTTTTATTGTGAATTGATTGAAGGTTTACAGACAACATCATCAGCTGTACATTCAAATCATACACTTTGTTTCATCTCAATGATTACAATCCCTTCCCTGCAACAGTCTTCCTACTTCCTCCCTGTGACTCCCCATTTATATCGTATATATCACAAGTGAACAAAACAAAAAAAACTTGATGTACACATACAAAAAAAAAGTAGGGTTCACTTAAATGTCCAAAGGGCATATTCTGCAAGCCAGCCTCTTGCCTGCAGGCCTACAGCCTGACTTAGTCCATGACCTATAGCCCTCAGCTTCTCTTTCTCTCCATGCCACCACCTCTGCCACCACCTCTGCTTTCGCTGCTTTTCTAGGTAAATAATTAATGGAGCTCACGCTCTACTCATTCTCTTCCATCATAATGGTTCAAGGTTTTCTGTTCCTGAGATGAAAGATAACTACTTAACCCATTTAGTAACACATCTTCTACAGTTGCAGTTGTGACAATTAAAATTAATCCTGCTAATAATTACAATAGAATCATCGCCATTTTACCAGCACCACCTGGAAAAGATTATTCAGTGGGGATTTTAACTTAGTCCCCTCATTCTGAAACTAAGCACACTCATGAAAGCTTGTAAGCCAGCCACTTCATGCCATTAAGTCCCCCCATGTTGGTAGCTAGTGCCTAAATTACCTTTCCATATCAACCTATGGTGTGGTGCTGTGGGTTAATGTGCCAGACTGCAAAGCCATTTGAACTACAATACAAGGTCGGTGGTTTAGCTCATCAGTCACTCCTTGGAAACACTGTACAGGGTCGCTATGGGCCGGAATCAACTCGACGGCACTTAACAACAGCAACATCAGCCTAGTACACTGAGGAATCATGCTTGATCCTTAATATGAAGAATCCTTCCATTCCAGTGGAATTTTGAGTAACAACAGTAACGTAGCGGTTACGAATCTGGCTGCTAATTTCAGTTTGAAACTAACAGTTTGAAACTAACAGCTGTTCCACAGGAGAAAGATGGGCTAACTGCTCCTGTAAAGGTTTTCAGCCTCGTAAACCCTGTACAGGGTCTGTATGAGTTGGAACCGACTCCACGGCAGTAACAACAACAAACATCCATAAGCAGAAGTCCAATTTCATCAAATTGCAGCTTTTTTTTTAAAGGTCTGCCTTGAAGCATATTGTGCCCCATGCTTAGAGTTTCTTAAACGTGTATTACTATTTAACCTGTTGTAAGTAGCTCTGGTAGTGTAATGGATTACAAACTGGGCTGCTAGCTGCAAGATCAGTAGTTTGAATCTACCAGTCACTCATAGATGAGTCTCTCTGCTCCCATAAAGATTTACAGAGTCAAAAACCCTATACAGGGTCACTATGCATTAGAATCGACTCAGTGTCACTTAACAAAAACAAAAACCTGTTTAAAGGAGCCCTGGTACCATTTTCTGGTAACTATATAAGGTGGCATTGTGGGCTAATGCTTCAGACTGCAAAGTCGTTTGAACTGCAAAGTCGGTGGGTGGTTCAAGCTCACGAGCTGCTCCTTGGAAACCCTATACAGGGTCGCTATGGGTCGGAATCCCTTCGATGCCACTCAACAACAACATAAAGTCAGCAGTTTGAATCTACCAGCTGCTCTGCCAGAGAAAGATGAGAGTTTCTGGTCCCATAAAGATTTACAGCTTCAGAAACTATAGTCAGGGTTGCCATGAATCGGAACTGGTTCCATGGCAAATGGTGTAATCACATAATATTTAGGTTATTTTGTACAGAGTTTTCAATCGCCTAAAACTGGTATATCAACAGATTCTCATTTCTGTAAAATGATGTCAAAATTTTTAGTGCTATCTAAGACTTTACAGGTATTTCAGGGTTGAGATAGGAAATGGGGAAGAAGGATTAGAAGTTGATGAGTTATTTATTCCAGGCATTTCGGGTCTGAGGTAAGGAAGGGGATCTATTTAAACTGATAAGGAACATTTGAGTATTCTTAAAATAATTTTCTTTCAATAGGTACACCCGGATTTTAATGAAGGATATAGATATATTGAACTCTGCAGGAAAGATGGACAAAATGAGGCTGTTGAACATCCTGATGCAGTTGAGGAAATGCTGCAATCATCCTTATCTCTTTGATGGAGCTGAACCTGGCCCACCGTATACAACAGATATGCATCTAGTTACCAACAGTGGCAAAATGGTGGTATTAGACAAGCTGCTCCCCAAATTGAAAGAACAAGGTATCTGTACACTGGTATCACAATTGAAGAAAAATGAAAAATTTAAAATTCTAATATTAAAATGTAGTCCTGTGGATAAGCACTAGACAACTATCATAAGGTTGGTGATTCAAACACTCTAGTTGCTTCTAGGAAAGCTTATGTATTGGGTCACTGTGAGTTGGAACCAACTTGATGGCACTTAACAATAACATTAAAATGAAGATGTACTACATTTCTAAAATGACTACTCCTGACACTATTTATAAAACTAAAGTAAAATCATTAAAAACTTGTATCCTTTATCTGAACGTTCAATTTTAGGCCTTTTTTTGTCTTTTAAAGGTGATCAGTAGAGCGACCACACTCGCCGGATTTTGGGGAGAGTTTCTTTTCTATATATGCTTTCCCATTAATCATTGAGTGATTAAGAAATTTCAGCTTTTTGTCATAAAATACCTGTATGACTTTTCCCACCTATGCATTCTCCTACATGCTTTGTTAACTCTTATTGTGCTCATGATATTTTATGACATGCTCACTTTTATATGAAAATAGTACATGTGTGGTGTGTATATTTATTGTTAAGCAATATTGAGCTGATTCCAACTCTAAGCGAACCCTCTTCAGGGTTTCCAAGGAGCAGCTGGTGGGTTTGAAACAACAACCTAGTGGTTAGCACTCTAGTACTTACCATATAGCACCACACCAGGACTGTATGTTATTAAGTGCTATAGAGTCAACAAGGTTATGTTCTGATGTCTCCCTTGTAAGTTGATGTATGTTCTACTTTTGAGGCCTCTGGTAATGAGCATATTATATTTCTTAACAGGTTCACGGGTACTAATCTTCAGTCAGATGACAAGAGTGTTGGATATTTTAGAAGATTACTGCATGTGGAGGAATTATGAGTATTGCAGATTAGATGGGCAAACACCCCATGATGAGAGACAAGTGAGTAAAAATCAGAAGGGACATAAAAATTATAATACGAAATCATTTTCTGATACTTGTTTTTTTTTTCTGTACATAGGACTCCATCAATGCATATAATGAACCAAACAGCACAAAATTTGTTTTCATGCTAAGCACGCGTGCTGGTGGTCTTGGCATCAATCTTGCTACTGCTGATGTTGTAATTTTGTATGATTCAGATTGGAATCCTCAAGTAGATCTTCAGGCTATGGTAAGAGATAACAAATATAAATATATTCTGTGCTAAGATGTTGTTAGGTGCCATAGAATTGGTACCAACTGATAGTGACCCTGTGCACAGCAGAACGAAACACTGCCTGGTCCTGGGCCAACCTCACTATCGTTACCATGCTCGAGCCCATTGATGCTGCCACTTTGCCACTCCATCTCACTACGGGGTCTTCCTCTTTTTCTCTGACCCTCCACCTTACCAAGTATGGTATCCTTTTCCAGCGACTCGTCCCTCCTGGCAATATGTCTGAAGTATGAGAGACAAAGTTTGGCCATCCAAGGAGCACTCTGGCTGCACTTCTTCCAACACAGATGTTGTTTTTTTTGGCAGCCCATAGCACTTTCAGTAATCTCCAACACCATAACTCAAAAGCATCGATTCTTCTACGGTCTTTCACATGCATATGAGGTTACTGAAAATACCATGGCTTGGGTCAGGTGCACCTTAGTCCTCAAACTGGCATCTTTGCTCCTCAATGCTTTAAAAAGGTCTTGTGCAGCAGATTTGCCTAATGCAATGCATCATTTTGATTTCTTGACTGCTGCTTCCATGAGTATTGATAGTTGATTCAAGAAGAATGAAGTGCTTGACAACTTCAATCTTTTTTCCATTGATAAAGAATGTTGCTTATTGGTCCAGTGTTGAGGATTTTTGTTTTCTTGACATTGAGATGTAATCCATACCAAAGGCTGTGCTCTTTGATCTTCATCAGTAAATGTTTTAAGTCTTCTTCATTTTCAGCAAGCAAGGATGTGTCATCTGCATATCACAGGTTGTTAATGTGTCTTCCTCTAATCCAGATGCCACTTTTTTCGTCATATAACCCAGCTTCTTGGATTATTTGTTCAGTACACAGATTGAATAAGTATGGTGAAAAAATACAACCCTGTCACACACCTTTGTTAATTTTAAACCATTCAGTGTTTCCATGTTGTGTTCAAACAACTGCCTCTTGGTCCATGTACAGATTCCTCATAAGCACAATTAAGTGCTCCAGAATACTCGTACTTTGCAATGTTGTCCATAGCTTGTCATGAGCTACACATTAGAAAGCCTTTGCGTAGTCAGTAAAGCACAGGTAAACATCTTTCTGATACTCTCTGCTTTCAGTCCAGATCCATCGGACATCAGCAGTGATATCCCTCATTCCACGGCCTTTTCTGAATCTGGTTTGGACCTCTGGAAGTTCTTTGTCAATGTATGCTGGCCGCCGTTTCTGTATTACTTTTAGTAAAACCTTACTCGCCTAGGATATCAAAGATATCCGCATTCCGTTGGGTCCCCTCTCTTTGGAGTGGGCATAAATATGGATCTCTTGCAATCAGTCAGCCAGACAGTTATCTTCCAAATTTCTTGGCATAGATGAGTGAGTGCCTCCTGTGCCAACTCACTTTCTTGAAAGATTTCAATTTTTATTCCATCAATTACTTCATTGCACCTTGGACTTCTTCCTTCAGTGTCATTGGCTCTTGATCATATGTTACCTCTTGAAACGGTTGAACATCAACCTTTTCCTTTCGGTACAGCGACTCTGTGTATTCTTCCATCTCCTTTTGATGCTTTCTGCGTCATTCAATAATTTGCACAGAGAATCCTTCAATAATGAAAGTCGATGCTTGAATTTTTTCTTCAGTTCCCCCAGCTTGAGAAATGTTTAGCGTGTTCTTCCTTTTTGGTGTTCTGCCTCCAGATCTTTTGCACATTTTGTTGTAATATTTGGCTTTATCTTCTCAAGTTGACCTTTGAAATTTTCTGTTTATTAGCTCTTTGGCCTCTTCATTTCTTCCATTTGCTTTAGCATCTCTATGCTGGAGAGCAAGTTTCAGTGTCTCTTCTGACATCCATTTGACCTTTTCCTTCTTTCTTGTCTTCTTAATGATTTTTTGCTTTTTTTCATGTATGATGTTCTTGATGTCATCCCACAACTCTTCTTATCTTCGGTCTTTAGTATTTAATGTATGAAATCTGTTCTTCAGGTGATCTCTAAATTCAGGTGGGATATATTCAAGGTCATATTTTGACTCTCATGTAATGTTTTCATTTTCTTCAGCTTTAGTTTGAATTTGCATATGAGCAATTGATGGTCTCTTCCACAGTTTTCCCCTGGCCTTGTTTCACTGATGATATGGAGCTTTTCCGTCATTTCTTTTTGCAGATGTAGTCAGTTTTCTATGTATTCCATCTGGTGAGGTCCATGTGTATAGTCATCTCTTCAAGGTGTCTAAAGTAGGTATTTTGAAATGAACAAATCACTGATTTTCCAGAATTATATCATGCGATCTCTAGCATCATTTCTATCACCAAGGCCATATTTTCTAGCTACTCATGCTTCATCTTTGCTCCCAACCTTTGCATTCCATTCACCGGTAATGATCAGTATATCTTGATTGCATGTTTGATCAATTTCAGATTGAAGAAGTTGGCTTTAGTGGTTGGTGCATAAATTTGAATAATATTGGTATTAACTGGTCTTCCCTCTAGGCACATGGGTATTATCCTATCACAGGCAACATTGTACTTCATGACTGATCTTGATATGCAACACCATTCCTCTTCAATTTGTCATTCCCAGCATAGTAAAGCATATGGTTGTCAATTCAGAATGCAATACCAATGCATTTTAGCTCACCTATGCCTAAGATATCGATGTTTATGTGGTCCATTTCATTTTTGACAGTTTCCAATTTTCCTAGATTCATACTTTGTACATTCCATGTTCCAATTATTAATGGATATTTACAGCAGTTTCTCTTTGAGTTATGCCCCATCAGCAATGAAGGTCCCAAGGGCTTTACATCCCACGGGTTTTACTCCATTGCATCATCACGGTCAACTCTACTTTGAGGAGACAGCTCTTTTGCAGTTGCATTTTGAATGCCTTCCAACTTGAGCTCATTTTCCGGCATTATTATCTGACAGAGTTTCTCTGCTTATTCCTAAGGTTTTCATTGACTAAATATTCGCAGGTAGTTTGTTGCTCCTTCTTCCTAGTCTGTCTTCGTCTGGAAGCTCATCTAAAACCTGTCCACCATGGGTGACCCTGCTAGTATTTAAAATACTGGTGGCATTGTTTCCAGAATCACAGCAACTCACAAGCCACCACAGTACGACAAAGTGACAGATGTTTGGTGGTAAATGTTGTAGTTAGGGTAAACAATATCCAAATACCAGAAGCTTAACCCAGTAAATATTGTTCTCCCACCTAATATTTCAGTGAGTGCTTCGCAAATAATTTCCATTTGCATCAGCATGCTTCCCTCTATGCCATGCATTTGGACTGTGGAGTTTTAAGACTGGGATTTTTATATTACTTGAAAAGTTCCTTTATTCATGTCACTTGTCTCTAATAGTAAATTCAGACTATATTTAGGTAGAAAAATATTGTGAATTTAAATGTAAAAGTATATGTATAGCTATTTTTTTTAAAAAATCTGGTTTATTATGTATTTTTAAAGCTGTTCCATGCTTAAAAATATTTAATTTTTTTCTTAGTATGCACATGTAAGAATTGTGTGAAATTTTAGTTTATATTAAAAAGAACAATTTTTCTAGGACCGAGCACATAGAATTGGACAAACCAAGACAGTCAGAGTGTTTCGATTTATCACTGACAACACAGTTGAAGAAAGAATAGTGGAACGTGCTGAGATGAAGCTTAGACTGGATTCAATAGTCATTCAACAAGGTGAGCCTTATTAATTTAAAATTTTACATTGTTGGATTGCTATAACTTTTTTTTTTTTTTTTTTTGCTGTACCGTTTTAAAAGGTGATTTTTGTTATTAAACCTTGCTGAACCAAGCAAGCCAACATTTACATTCCAGAAATAATAAAGTTAAGTTTTGTTATTAAGCGTTACAGGTTTTAGAGTCAGGAAGATTGACATTTAAATATTGGCTCTGTATTAGCAACCTCTTTTTCTTGTAGCGTAGTGGTTATGAGTTGGACTGCTAATCTCAAGGTCAACAGTTCGAAACTACCAGCAGTCCCATGGAAGAAAGAAGAGGCTTTCTACCCTCGGAAAGATTTACAGCCTCGGAAACCCTATTCAAGGTTGCTATGAGTCAGAACTGACTCCACGTAACATAACCACCACTACCACCTTTCCCTGGTGTGGCGCTGTGGGCTGATGCGTCAGACTACAAAGTCGTTTTAACTGCAGGGTTGGTGGTTCAAGCTCACCAGCTGCTCCTTAGAAACCCTATACACGGTCACTAAGGGTTGGAATCGACTGGATGGCACTTAACAACAACAAACCACCTTTCCCTAGTTAAGGATCCCTGGTAGTGTACTGGGTTACAAGTTGGGCTGCTAACCACAAGTTCAGTTCAAATCTACAAACAAGCTCCATGGGAGAAAGATGAGGCTTTCTGCTACTGTAAAGACTTAGCCTCAGAAACCCTTATACAGGGTTGTTGTGAGTTGAAATCTTGCTTAATCTTTTTGGGTTTGTTTTTTTTTTTTAAATACGGGTAGATTTTGAAGAAAACTTTTTTTTTTTTGGTATCATTTGTGGATTAGCCAGTCTCAGTTCTTGTGTCTCTGTTAATGGTTTGTGTACTAAGAGATAATTAAAAATAGGGGAATAATCCATGCTCCAGAACCATTTTATTTCTGAAAAGCTCCCTTAACGCCCAGCAGAAAAGTAAGAAAATTCCGATTGTAAGATAGCATTTATTGTGAATTGAGTGATAGTTTACATTGGAGACCATTGGTTTTACACCAGTTTTTTATTGCAATAATTACAATCTCCGTGCATATAAGATCGTTTTCAGTCCAAAGAAAAACATATTCTGTTGATATGTACTCCTTTCAAAATTCAGAAATGTTTCCTTGTGCTTTTTTCCACTATTCAGAACTGTCAGTATTTAAGTGAGTAGTAGAAAAGACATAAACCTTTTCATTTCTTGCACATTAATTAATGTAAATATTAAGTTTCATATGTTTAAGTATATGTAAAGTGTCCACTGAGGGTGAAATAGAACTTTGCTATTTATTTTTTTTAGTTTTTCTGCTTTCATGTTTGCATTTTTAAAAACAAATCGGTGTTAAGTGCTGTTGAGTCTGTTTGACCCATAGCGGTCCTGATTAGGATTTCCAGGAAGCAGCTGAAAGCTATTTCTTTTTTGATCCAAATAAACTTTCAGGAGTTCATTTCTTGAGGTAAGGATGTTTCCTGAAGTTAATGTTATGTATTACAGTTCTTACATAAAATTTGTCAATATGAAGGATTTTTTGTGCTTAACATTTTAAAATAACTTCTTTGTGAATTGAATGAAGGTTTATAGACAGGATCATCAGTTTTACGTTCAACAAGTCATAGACTTTGTTTCATCTCAATGGCTGCAATCGCCTCCCATGCAACAACAGTTACCTTCTTCCCTTGTGGTTCCTATTTCCATTCCACTCAACTTCCCATTCCTTTTCAATTTTGTCCTTAGGTGAATGTTGCTCTTTTGATTTTGAGTGATTGACCTTTCAGTGTGGACATACCTTACTAGTGTTGTTGTCCTCCCTGTCTTTACTTACTGACTTGGCTAAAAATTGGGCCATACTGGCGAGTTCCTTTCCAAACATGAAGGGTAGCTGAGGGCCATAGTTTCAGGTTCTTTCACCTCTTTTTGACCAGTAAGCCTGGTCTGTAGTTCTGGTCTCAGAGTCTTTTGGACTGATTCCAATGATCTTCAGTTCTCATCACTTTTCTTCACACAAGAAGAGACCAATAGCTGTACCTTAAATGTCTGTTAATATCCCAGATGGTACTCACCAAAGTAGGATGTAAGAACATTGTCTTTATGGACTATGTGATGACGATCATACTGTCCCCTGAGAATATGGTCCCGAGTCCTCAGGCCCAGCAACTCATTGCCTTAAGTAAGATATTTGATAGTATCTAAGTTTTCATCATTTTGCACACTGTATGCTGCATTAGATTCATAGTTGTGTTTACAACAAATGTACTCACCCGTTTATGAATACCCTCTTTTAAACCCTTATATATTTGTAGGTATACTCCTACTCTTCCTCTCATACCCGTTAAGCCTTGTGTCAGTCCATGTTATGTATCTGCAGAACATTGTTACAAAATTGTATATATATCACTTCTAGCACCTTTAGCCTTTTCATACTTTGCTACGTCTTCACCTGTCTTTATCATTTTTCAGCCAAGCTCCCTCTTCCTGTATATTGCCCTCCCTGTCATCCAAGTTAACATATCTACTCTATAGCCAGTGAATTACTCTCTTCCCTCCCACCCCTGCTATTCACCAGAGAATGTTTCTTTCAGCATGAAAACCATTTCTTGAATTTTTACAGTAGTGGTCTCTTCTAATATTTGTCTTATTGTGATTGACTAATTTCTAAAGCTAGGACAACATTGCGAAGTATGAGTATTCCTGAACACTTAATTGTACTCATGAGGAATCTGTACCTGGACCAAGAAGCTGTTGTTTGAACAGAGCATGGGAACACTGAATGTTTTAAAATTGGGAAAGGTGTGCGACAAGGTTGTGTTCTTTCAATACTTATTCAACCTGTATGCTGAGCAAATAATACGAGAAGCTGGGTTCTATGAAGAAAAACGTGGCGTCAGGATAGGAAGAAGGCTCATTAACAACCTGCGATATGCAGATGATACAACCTTGCTTGCTGAAAGTGAAGAGGACTTAAAACATTTACTGAAGAAGACCAAAGAGCACAGCCTTCGGAATGGATTGTGTCTCAATGTAAAGCAAACAAAAATCCTCACCACTGGACCAATAAACAACATTCTTATTAACGGAGAAAAGGTTAAAGTTGTCAAGGACTTCATTCTT
This sequence comes from Chrysochloris asiatica, assembly GCF_000296735.1. Lineage (NCBI taxonomy): Eukaryota > Metazoa > Chordata > Mammalia > Afrosoricida > Chrysochloridae > Chrysochloris > Chrysochloris asiatica. Next base: position 695,417 of record NW_006408708.1, read on the forward strand.
CTTGGATCAACTGTCAGCACTCATGGAAGCAGCAGTCAAGAAATCAAACAACGTATTGTATTAGGCAAATCTGCTGCACAAGACTTTTTTAAGATATTGAAGAGCAAAGATGTCAGCTTGAGGACTAAGGTGCGCCTTCAATGGCTGAAGGAGCAGAACTCGACTAGGGGAAGAAAGAAGAGGAAAAAAGTGGAGGAATCTGCTACAATTTGTTGAACTTGACCTATATTTACGGATGTAGTAGCTCACAAGAGGGAACAGATCTTTATAGCGAGTATCATTCCCATCCCCTCAGTATGCAGGGATGGGGCTGATGAAAGGAGATGGGGATAAGAATCTTGTGGTTCAATAGTGAATAATTGCTATCAGGACTGAGTGTGGGGGTCGGAAATGTAAAGGTTAGATGTTTTATAAAAAAGGAGGGAGTGGTTGATTTTGCAGTCTAGGAATGTATGTCTCTGGGACCATCAAGGTAGAGGAGCAGAGTGTGGGACCCTACCAGTGTTGTCAGAGATGGGAGGCAGAGACGATGATGTGGAAAGATGGAGCATCTGGGGACTCTGGTCTCAGGAAGGGGGGAGAGGGGCTGTGTGCTGGCGGGGGATGGGGAGCAGGCATTCAGGGTGTACCCTTTGGTTGTTTGATGATGCATGGAGGGGATTGTAATCATTGCAGTGAAAAGAAATGTGATAGGATGTATGTATAAAGCTAATGTTCTATGTAAACTATCACATAATTCTCAATAAAAATTAAAAAAAAAAAAAGGATTCCTGTTTGAAAGAAACGTAGAAGGCATTACTTTTCAATAAAAGTGCTTAATTAAAAGACAACAAAATATCTTTTCAGGCAGACTTGTGGATCAGAATCTAAACAAAATTGGTAAAGATGAAATGCTTCAAATGATTCGACATGGGGCAACACATGTATTTGCTTCAAAGGAAAGTGAGATTACTGATGAAGATATTGATGGCATTTTGGAAAGAGGTGCAAAGAAGGTGAGGTGTATATTAAATGATAGTGCTTTAAATATAAGATAATTCAAATCAGAACTGTTTGAGAAAATATATGATACGTGAATAATAATCTTAATCCATTAAGAGAAGCTTTTGTTATAAAGACGAACTCATTTTGAGTTGAGTTTTCATTCTTTTTTTGTTTAGTGTTTGGTTTAATAAGGTGTTTCGTTGTTTCCCTAGACTGCGGAGATGAATGAAAAGCTCTCCAAGATGGGTGAAAGCTCACTTAGAAACTTTACAATGGATACGGAATCAAGTGTTTATAACTTTGAAGGAGAAGACTACAGAGAAAAACAAAAGGTACTTAGAATGAGATATTGGTTACTTGAAGGCTCTATTTTACTGACAGTTTGGAATTTGATGTAATAACTTGTAATTTTGTGACAGCCACTCTTTTCTGCTTTTCGTGTCTGATAATAGAAAATATTTTAAATTTTTATCTAAAACTTGATTCCACATGTTTTGAAATTTTTGAAGTTGCTATAATCTTTTATATACATTCTTTTGTGTAATTAATATATTTATTTAGAATATTTAAAAGTCAACATTACTGGCGAAAATATTTTTTTTTTTACAACCTTATTATTAGATTTTATTTTTAAGTAAAATAGCAGAATTGGTGGTAATAGAGGGAATTTTTCCTAAGTTCATAAGTAACATTTATTAACATACAGAGAAATTGGAATGTGCTTGCAAGGTAGAAGAGAAAATAGTTCTACCTAGGGTTTTCCTTGTTAACATTAGGATATGTTTGAGGGAGCTTCAAAAAGTTTGTGGGAAAATTCAACTGTCTTCTAATTCTGTTTTTCCGTGAATGTGTTGAAGACCCTATATCTATCCTTTCTCCTTATTTGGATTGTAGCATACATTCTGTAAGTATTTTATTTTAACCCAGTGCAATTATTCACATGGTAAAGAAATGCTGAGTGCATATACTTTTCACTAGGTATTATGCTCTGTGTTAATTGTGTTATGTTGAGTAGAATCTTAGTACCTGTCCTTGTAGATCTTTCTAGTGTTTTAGGAGTATCATTCCATTTATGAATACCACTCTTAATGCATAGAATGAGGCCAGCCATGTGGAATTTGCTACTGTATTAGTAAAAGTTTGTGATACGAATTATTTTTTACATGCTAGATTGCATTCACAGAGTGGATTGAACCTCCTAAACGAGAAAGAAAAGCCAACTATGCTGTTGATGCATATTTCAGGGAAGCTCTACGTGTCAGTGAACCTAAAGCACCTAAGGTGAGTTGGCAAAGAATAAAAATACATAAACATAATAGAAATGTATATTAGTTTTGTTCTTTCAGTCATGGTAAGTTGAGGTTATTGAGAATTACGTTGTGTTTTTTTTTTTTTTAATATTGTGGTCACCACTGTTTAGTTTTGTACAGCTTACTTAGACTTAGCATATGTAGCATTTGGTAAGAGCAGTTAATTTTTTTGGTACTTGCAGTTTCTTAGCGAGGTAGTGGTTATGGTTTACAGAATTAAGATTATGAAGTGCTGTTGAGTCTGTTCTCATAGTGACCCTGTATAGGGTTTTAAGGAGTAGTAGTGGATTTGAACTGCTGACCGTGCAGTTTGCAGTCCAGGGCAGAATGAGGATTGCGATACATTTAATTAAATCACAAAGTTTCTCTTTATTTTCGTAATTTGTTTCTTATGTTTCATTAGGCTCCTCGACCTCCAAAACAGCCCAATGTCCAGGATTTCCAGTTCTTTCCTCCACGCTTATTTGAATTATTGGAAAAAGAAATTTTGTATTACAGAAAAACTATTGGGTACAAGGTAGTGGAATTACTTCTTTTTGCCTCCTTTTCTGTTCACATGCATTTGAAGATGTAAGAATTCACGTCTTAATATTTATATAACCCATTTAAGCCAAGTAGAAAAGATTATTGATTTACTCTATCCTAGGATATGCCAGGTATTTGAAAGTGTGTTTGTTAACCATTAGAGAGAAAAGAAAAAAACTTTGACTAATGTGGTTTATATTTAACTTGATAAATGTAGATACTAATATATTTTCTTGAATGTTTGGATTAAACCTTGTGTGTTGAGAATTTTAGTTCACCACACATTCTCTAATATGCACTGGTTGGTAATGTAGGAAAATATTTTTTAGGTCCCTAGAAATCCTGACCTACCAAATGCAGCACAGGCACAAAAAGAAGAACAGCTTAAAATTGATGAAGCTGAACCTCTTAATGATGAAGAATTAGAGGAAAAAGAGAAGCTTCTAACACAGGTAACGTTTAGTCAATAAATAATTAGTTTGTCAATACTGGTTAGAAATGACAAGTTTCTGGTTTCAGAGATCGGACCTTTAGAGACAAAAGCATGGGCATATGGGTAAATGGTACATTTATGTTGCCACTAGTTGCTTAGTAGTTAGGAGATTATAGATTTTTACTGGCTTTGGTAGAATTGGGTATCTTATTGATAAGCTTTCTTTGAGTGTTTCCTTCTTTTCTTCTCAGTGACGCTCCCACATAGCCAACAAGTTATCAGTTTGAAGTATAAGACTCTGCTTTATTGTTTCCATCTTTTCAGTTAAGGCTTTTCAGAATCTGGCCTTAACCAACCTTTTTTTCTTCCATTTTCCTACTTGCTTGTGTCTTTGCTCTTTACCTTCTGTTTTTCTTTCTTTACCATCTCCTCTTTTAAATTGTAACCAAAATGTCACCTCTCCACATAGCTTTTCTTTCCACTCAAATTTTATGCTTAGTTTGTCTTAATCCTGTATGTAGTATTGCTAGAAATAGATATCATGTAGTACATGAAAAGTTATCACTTTAAAAGAGCTTAATGAAAAAAAGATGAACAAGACGCATTAGAACATTGTTTTCTGTACTATTTAGAACCATTTGTAAAGTATGTTTTTTCTGCACGTATACTGTTCTGAAATTAGTTGATTTCTGTTGCTTTGTAGGGGTTTACCAATTGGAATAAGAGAGATTTTAACCAGTTTATCAAAGCTAATGAGAAGTGGGGTCGTGATGATATTGAAAATATAGCAAGAGAAGTAGAAGGGAAGACTCCAGAGGAAGTCATTGAGTACTCAGGTAATTTGCCATTTATTATTTTAATAGATATAAGAATGTTAACATACTTTTGCACTTAATAAGAACTATATGCTATATTTTATGCTTTGTTTTGTGAAATTTTTTTTTTTTTTAAACTTCAGTTAGAAAATGTTCCCTTAAAATACTATGCTTGCTTAAGTTTTAAATCCTAGCTAACTGGTCAAGAAAACTAGAGTAGATCACTGAATAATTGTGTTTTTGTTTTTATTCTATTTCGTTTGGTAACATCTATGTATTATATGCTTGTGTTACCTGAATGTAGTTGGATTGTCAAGAGTTGTTATAGTGAAATACTTATCATATTAGAATAAGCACTTTCTAAAATTTAAATGATATAATTGAGGTGTAGGTTGACACACAGCAAATTATATTTCCATTTAATGATAATTATACAAATTATGACATTTCATTACATTTTTCATAATAAGTCAGCATTCTCATTATTTCCATTGTCTTTGCGTTAATCTAACTTCCCTGTCTCCTTACCCTCCTCGTCGTTGTTTTAGAGTAAACATTAAGTGTTTGGTTTCATGTAGTTGGTTTAAAAGAACACTGTACTCATGGCTGATATTATGTTTTAAAGGTATTGTAGGACAGTGTCTTAGGTGTTTCTTTAGTCTGTCTGCCCAGGTCTCATCTTTTTTAGGAATGTGAATTTTGTTCTATTCATTAGATTTGTTACCATTTAATGGAGTCCTGGTATGGCGCTGTGGGTTAGTAACGCCAGACTGCAAAGCCATTTGAACTGCAAGGTTAGCGGTTCAAGCTCACCAGCTGCTTCTCAGAAACCTTATACAGGGTCTCTGTGGGTCGGAATCGACTAGATGGGACTCAGCAACAACAACGTGTCACTGGTCAGAACTGTCTATAATGGTAGTTGGGCCAAGCCAGCACTAATTCTGGTGGTTTCACATTAGGTGAGGCTGTGGTTTGTGTGGACTGTTACTGAGTGTGGTCCTTGTTGAGTCTTTGGTTTCTTTTTGCTTCTGACAAGTGGAGACCAATAGTTGCATCTTAGATGGCCAGTCACAAGCTTTTAAGATTCCGATGTTACTCAACCAAATGTAGTACATTTTGAATCATGTTATACCAGTTGATTGAGTTGTTCATGATAGTATGGTCTTAAACTGATAAAAGTGATTAGTTATGTGCGACTGTGCCTCTTATGAGCTTTATTATATATGCTGATGAAAGTGCCTTCAAATCAGTTCCAACTCATAGTGACCCTGTATAGGAATTCTGCAGAGTGGCTGTTAGGTTTGAACCACTTACCTTGTGCTTAGCAGTCACTTTCAGCACCACACCAGGACTCATATATGAGGGGACTCAAAGTTTATGGAAAAATTCCATTATCTTTTAGTTACATTTTCCATAAACTTTCTAAAAGACCCCTTGTGTTTGTAACACCCACAAATACTTGTATACATATGCCTATAAATACACCAAATGTGTACATGTGCGTGCACTTAATATGTGCCAGAATATAAACATAAGACCATTTATCTACTTAGGTAACCACCCACATATTTTTTTCATTGTCACCCCCATAAGTTGGGAAGCCCACTGCTCTGTCTTGTGCTCTGATTCTTGGATTTGCTGCAGCTCCTCTGCCACTCCTCTGGTGTCACAACTTTTTGTGTCTGGGTTGTCACGGAGTCCAAAGGATATGCTCCATTCCTGGCTCCTCATTGATAATAGTAAGATTCCCCTTCTGCATCTTTGATGGCGCATATATATTCAGCAGGATGGCAAAATTGACTAATCACTACCTAGAAAGTGCTTCTCCCGCTTTCACCTTTCCTTCCGTAGTGTCATCAGAGAGACAGTACTGTATTTGTCCTATTGTGATTGACTTATTTTACATAACATAATGCCCTCCAAATTTGTCCATGTTGCGTTTTGTGGATTCGTTATTACAGTTTTGTAATCTTCCATTGTATTATATGTGTATATTGTTAAGTGCCATTGGGTTGGTCCTGACTCATAGAGATCCTACATAGCTTCCAAGGAGTGGCTGGTTGGTTTGAACCACTGACGTTTCTGTTAGCAGGTGAGTGCTTATTCTACAGCCTCATACCAGGACTCTGGATTATATGTATATTATATTCTAGATGGGACACAATTGTTTATCAGTCATCTGTTATTCCTACTTTTTTTGTTTTGCTCTTGTGAATGATGCATCAGTGAACATAGGTTTGCTGCCACCAGAGTCTCTAGTGGCCCCTCCCCTGTGCCAGAGTCTGCAGAGAATGGCAGGAGTGTTGAGTCTGGTCTTTTCTGCATCTTACCACATGCCGCTTCACCTGTCTTAATCCTGAAAAGGCCACCGATCCACACCTCCGCCTGTACCAAATAAGAGAAAACTGATGGTTCCAGGGGCTGAGATGGCATTCTCCGCCTTCCAGGGCTGTGAGCTGCCTATCCCTGATGATGGAGTGAGACCCAGCTGCTGGGCTTGCACCCAGGATTGCCTGTAAAGAAGGCAGGGAAGAGGAAGAGAGGCTGCAGGGCTGAGTTCACTTTAGCTCTTAGCTCTCCGTCTCACCCCCCGCCTCAATGCCAGCTCCCTGTACCCTCCTTCCCTGGCTTTTCTCTGTCCTCCAACATTACTTTGGAGACATGATTAGTTAGCCTGGAGAAAGCCCAAGTATGACATAGGAGCAGACATGGGAGTCCGTGGCTGGGGTCTGTGCGAAACCTGGCCTGCCACTTGTGGCTCCATCGAGCTGTGGCCCAGCCTCATTCTCAGTGGTCATGAGTTCTCCATGTGGACACTTGAGTGAATTTTGGGGCCTTCGCAGATAAGGTTCATTTCTCACTTCAGGTCTACATTATCCTTGCCAGACAGTGGCATCCTTTCATCAGTAAAGCCTGTGTTCAGTGATTCATTCAAAAAAAAAAAAAAAGATATAGCATAGCCAAGATAAAAGAATCAGAAGATACTTTGTTGTTGTTGTTAGATGCCATTGAGTCGATAATTGACTATTAGCGACCCTTTGTACAAGACAATGAAACATTGCCCAGCTCTGGGCCTGAGCCTATTGATGCTACCACTTTGCCAGTCCATCTCGCTGGGGGTCTTCCTCTTTTCCTCTGACCCTCCACCTTGTTGTTGTTGTTTAGTGCTGTTGAGTCGGTTCCAACCCAAGGTGGCCCTGTATAGGGTTTCCGAGGAGCAGCTGGTGAGCTTGAACTGGTGACTTTGCAGTTCAAACGACTTTGCAGTCTGGCGTATTAACCCACATGATATCTTTCTCCAGCAACTGGTCCCTCCTGACAATATGTCCGAAGTATGAGTGATGAAATTTGTCCATCCTGGCCTCCAAGGAGCACTGTGGCTACACTTCTTCCAACACAGATCTGTTTGTTCTTTTGGCAGTCCGTGCTACTTTCAGTGTTCCCCTCCAGCACCGTAACTCAAATGCATCTGTTCTTCTACGGCCTTCCTTATTCACTGTCCAACTTTCACATGCATATGAGGTTATTGAAAATAACCATGGCTTGGGTCAGGCACATCTTAGTCCTCAAGCTGACATGTTTGCTCTTCAACACTTTAAAAAAGATATTGTGCAAAAAGTTTGCTCAGTGCAATAAATCGTTTGATTTCTTGACTGCTACGCTCGTGAGTATAATGGTTGATCCAGGAAGAATGAAGTCCTTGACAACTTCAGTATTTTCTCCGTTGATAAGACTGTTGGTTATTGGTCCAGAAAATACTTAGAATATCTTTTAGTTCACCTCTCATATTTTTTACAGTTACGGAAACTGGAAACTTCAAAATGATTGACTTAGTTTCTAACCTAGTTTTAGACATATTGTTGAGTGTTGTGGAGTCAGTTCTGACTCATAGTGATGCTGTTGTATAGGGTGTCCGAGGAACAGCTGATGAGTTTGAACCACTAACCTACAGTTAGCAGTCCACTGCTTATTCTACAGTGCCACAGCAGGACTCCAATTTTTAGATACAGGATAAGTGAAGATGTTTCTTAATCCTTAGCAAATAATATTTAAGCTAGCAAGTTCATCTGTGATACATAGATAGCACAACTTTGCTGAAAGTGAAGAATACTTGAAACAGTAATGGAGATCTTGTTGTTGTTGTTAAGTGCCATTGAATCTGTTTGAACTCATAGCAACTCTGTATAGAGTTTCTGAGGAATGGCTGGTGAGCTTAAACCGCTGATCTAGTGGTTCAAACTGACTTTGAAGTCCAGCACATTAACCTGCAATGCCATACCAGGTCTGTATTATGCCTCTATAAAGAAAACAGAAATCCTCACAGATGGACCAGTAAGCAACTTTGTGATAAATGGAAAGCATATTGAAGTTGTTAAGCTCTTTATTTTTTTTTACCTGATCCCCAATCAACACCCATGGAAGCAGCAGTGAGGAAATCAAATGAAATATTGCATTGGGCCAGTCTTTTGCAGAAGACCTCTTTAAAGTGTTAAAAAGCAAAGATGTCATTTTGAGAGGACTAAGGTACACCTGACCCAACCCAGAGTATTTTCAGTCACTGCATTTGCATGCAAAAGCTGGACGTGAATTATGAAGACTGAAGAATTGATATATTTGGATTATGGAGTTAGCAAAGAATATCGAATATTCAATGGACTGTCTTGGAAAACGTATAGCCAGAATGCTCCCAGAATCAAGGATGGTGAGAGTTTGTTTAATATACTTTGAACGTGTTATGAGGGGGGGGGGGGTACCAGTCTCTGGAGAAGGAAGGACATCATGCTCAGTAAAGTGTAAGGATCACTGATAAAGAGGAAGACCTTCAGTGCGGTGGATTGACAGTGGCTAGAACAGTGGACTCAAACAGAATGATTGTGAGGATGCCACAAGCTGGTTTGTTGTACCTATGGTTGCTGTGAGTCAGAACCAACTTGACAACACCTAACAACAAACAACAAGCTAGCAAAGTATTTATTATATTCCTCCTGCCTCTGCTCCCGATTTTATTCTTTTACAGCTGTATTTTGGGAAAGATGTAATGAACTCCAGGACATCGAGAAGATTATGGCTCAGATTGAAAGGGGAGAGGCAAGAATTCAGAGAAGAATTAGTATCAAGAAAGCACTTGACACAAAGGTACTTTACTTTTTAATCAGTACGGCAATTAATAAGGTAATCATTTTTGTGAGTATGAATATTAAAGTAGCTTTTTAAAAGGAAAAGCAGTGATAGTTTAAAATTAAAATCTCTTAAAAAAACATTGAAGCATTTTAGGTATTCTCAACAGAATGTACCTCAATATTAGGTTAACCAAAGATACTAGTATTAGGTTATCTGGGGCCAAGTGTTAGTTCTTTCCTAAGTGTAGGGAAATAAATTTTCTCATTATAGTGATGAAAACTATGAAGTTTTTTTAGAATAAAGTGTATCTAATGAGATTTGGGTGCTTTGGGTAGAAAATCTGATTTGAGATAACAGCAAATTTTGCTACCGCTGTGTTTGAGAAGTAGATTTTGTAAAGTTTGTTTTTTATTTAATATAACATCTGATTTGATAGATTGGACGGTACAAAGCACCTTTTCATCAGCTGAGAATATCATATGGTACTAACAAAGGGAAAAACTATACTGAAGAAGAGGATCGTTTTCTGATTTGTATGCTTCACAAGCTTGGATTCGACAAAGAAAATGTTTATGATGAATTGCGACAATGTATTCGTAACTCTCCTCAGTTCAGATTTGACTGGTTTCTTAAGTCCAGAACTGCAATGGTGAGTGTATGAGGCTTTTTTTTTTTTTTTGCAGTGTAGGAGAGAATTCAGAGTTTAAGGTAACATATGACAAATTGCCAGAAAGCTAATTCTAGTTGATTCTAACCCTCAAGTATTTGATTTTTTAAGATTTTGATACAAATAGAATGGAGTTATTAGGCATGGACCATCAGTAGCAATTTTGTATGTAGTATGAGATATTTTTAATATGTAAGTGAAGGGAGAATTTATGGAAAATTATACACACAAGAATATGGCTTTAAAGAATGCAGTAAAATCATAAATATCTTGTTTTTTACCTCATTACTTGGTTGTATATGAAAATGAATTACTTTTTATTTAAATTTATTTATTGCAGGTGAGTGAATTAATTTTCTGTTGATCAAAACAAATATTTTTAAATTGAAATTTGTAGATGGAAATTTACATATGGAAAATATATAGCTTACCATACAAGTTTATGTTTATAACGCAGGAGCTCCAGAGGCGCTGTAACACCTTAATTACCTTGATTGAAAGAGAAAACATGGAACTAGAAGAAAAAGAGAAGGCAGAGAAAAAGAAACGAGGACCAAAGCCTACAGTAAGTAGTCAGGAATATTTATATTTTTTCTTTATTTACTTAAACTTTTCTTTTCCACAAGAGTTGGACCATTAATTAGCTATCATTTATGTGTTAGTATTTTTTTGTTGTAAATAACTTAGCCTGAGGTAAGGAGTCGTGGTGTGGACCTCTAGGATAAGCACTGACTGCTAACACAAGGTTGCCATTTCAAAACCACCAGCCCCTCCTCAGAAATCCCTGATAAAAGTTTGCTGTGAGTCAGAACTCACAGCACTTAGAACAACAATGGGTCATTTAAAAGTTTAAAATTTAACTTGTTAATGACCTATTACACTTGTTAATGATGATATGTTACAGATTTTGAGAATGTAAGTCTTGAGTACACTTCTCATTGGCAATGCAAGTTACAATTTTAGACTATTTCAAGAAATCAACAACCTTTACTATTGATTTGCAAGCTCTGGTTTCTTGTCCTAAGGATGTCTCAGTAATGTGAAAGCAAAATTATCGAGAAAAAATCATGTTATTTAATAATAGTTAATTCACAAACTATTGAGCAAATGAGTCTTTATAGTTAATATGTACTATTTATGAAACTTTTTAAAAACTCATCGATATGTTTTATTACTGTTTTGGGATGACAGTATATATTTGTTTGGTACATTGGTTTACTGTTGCTTGTTACTGTTGTTAAATGCCATCAAGTCTGGTTCGACTCATCCTTGTATTGGGTTTCTGAGTTGCTGCTGGTGAGTTTGAACTGCTGCTGACTTTGTGATTCAAACTAATCTTTCAGTCCAGTGCTTATCCATCAACGCCACACCAGGACTCCTTACTATTGCTAATTTTGAATTTTTCAGTTCATATAATTTCATTGTTTGCATTAAACTTACATAAGTAAACGAACTTGATAGTTTGTTTTCAAATATTATTGAGGACAAGTAAATTCTTGTTACTTTGTAGAAGCTAAGATGCTATAATATGCCTGTCAATATATATCTTGTCACTGATGTAAAATATTCCTTCTGTTTATTTTAGACACAGAAACGTAAAATGGATGGAGCCCCAGATGGTCGAGGAAGGAAAAAAAAGCTGAAACTATGAATATATTTTTATTTCATAATCACTAAGTTTAAACCAGTAGTTCTTTAATTTACGGGTCTTCATAAGATGTACTGTACAACGCTCACCTGTTATGTCGTTAAAAGACAGCAGGTTCATCTGTTTACTGAGCTAGAACTATAGTATGTAGTTTCACTTTTTTAAATACAACAGCTGTGCTGAAATTTTTTTTTTTTATCTTTAACACTTGAAGTAATAAAATAGGCTTCATTTATTAATAAATGCTTCATTTGATTTATTTTTCTATAATAGCTCCATTTGTGAAGATTGTGGCTTTTTGTTTATCAACTCTGATTTCTAAACGTGCTAAGACTTAAACACAAGCAAACAAATATAAAAAAAACAGAACAAAAATCAAACATTTGTCCCTTCAGTCTCAATTTAGTTGTGTAATTCTTTCAGTTCACTTTGCCTTTGCAGAAACTTGGGTATCTTTTTTGTGGTACCATTGAATCTCATCTGAAAAGATTATGTAAATTGCATTCGTATATGGGTAGACTGGGGGGGACAAATTGTAATTAATTCTATGCATATTTTGTTATGCTTTTTGTTTCTATAGTTGCTTCTGAGGGCCTTTTTGTTGTATAGCCAAAGACGCTTAGTATTTCCTGGCTCCTTTAAGGTGTTATTGTACCATTTTGTAAAAGGAATATTATTTTTTAATTGTTACATAAATATTTTGACAAATGACCTGAAGGAGCCACAATTTAGAAAGATAATGTCAGACAGAGGTGATTTTTTTTTTTTTTTTTTTCCAGACCCAGCCAAAATAAGGTGTGAACTTGTCATACTGTTAAATTGAAATTCATAGTAAAATTGTATGCCCTCTCAGTTTGTAGCATTTTGAGTTTTAGAATAAATGAAATTTTTATTTCATCTTAAAATAATTTCTAAAAGTAAGTGTAAGCAGCAAAACTGACTATCATTCCAGTTTTTGTTTTCTATGGACAGGTTTGATAGACTGGAGACCTTCAAATGGGAACATACAAATTGTAGTGTCAGGGTTTTAGCTATACCAGAGAGAGGCCTTTGTGTGCTGCACAGAATTTGTATAAAGTTTTATATGTGTTAGCTGGCTACATAAGCAGTTATCCATTTTTCTAAGGGAATGCAATAAATGTAGCATCGTGAATAAATATAACTTTTATAATCTTTGAAGTGGTCTTTCCATTTCTTTAATCTCTTACCTTTTATGTTTTATTCACTTTTTTTCTTAGACCATTATCTCTTTCCCTTTACTTAATGAGATTTCTTTTTCTCAGATTGCTGTTGGTCTTCTTTATGTGCCATATTGGTTTTTGGTTTTTTTTGTTTCTTTAAAATGCTGATTCATCTATTACTACTAGTACTTTAATACCTTTGCTGTTGAGTGCTATCAAGTCAGTTCTGACATGTAGCAACTCTGTAAAGGATTTCCAAGGAGCATTGGATGTTTGAACTGCCGACCTTTGTTGTTAGCACTCCAGTGAGTGCTGATCTACAGCACCATGCCAGGACTACCTTTACCTGCTTAATTTTGAAATTGGGGACTGCTGCTGTCGACGTAAGGAGCTCTGGTAGCGTAGTGGTTACGAATCAGGCTGCAAACTGCAAGGTCAGCAGTTGGAGACTACCAGCTGTTCTCTGGGAGAAAGATGAGGCGTTCTGCTCCGGTAAAGATTTACAGCCTCAGAAACCCTGTACAGGGTCGCTATGAGTTGGAATCAACTCCATGGCGCTCAGCCAGCCAGCCAGCTGTCGACTTCGATCAAAACTGTTTATGTCAAGAGTAGCTTGAATTTATCCTGTGGTCCTCGAAAATTGACTTCTACAAATACTGTATTCCTAAAATCAGGTGTTGTCAAGTGCCTTCCAGTTAGCTCTGACTCATAGCTACCCTGTTTAGGGTTTCCAATGAGTGCCTGGTAGATTTAAACCTCTGAATTTATGGTTAGCAGTCCAGTACTTATCTTATAGCTCCATACCAGGACCCCAGAATAGGATCTAGTATACATAAAATTTTAGGAAAAGTTACCTCTTCCAAGAAAGGGAACATTTTTTTAGGAGTTGTGACTTTGTTTTGGAAGAAATAATATGAAAAATAAAAGGCTGAAGAAAATTTTACAGAGGATACAAAAGGAGTGATGTTTTAGAAAAGGAAAACCCAAACTAAGTTAATGCTTCTGAGTCAATTCTAGTACTATTTAGAGAAGAGAGCCTAATTGTGTGTTGTATGTATAGGGTGGGGGGAAGGGAGAGGAGGGAACCAATGTGGTGGTGTACTTATTGGAAATGCAAAAATTAATGTGGTACCAATACTTGAAAAGTTAGAAATTCGAATACAGGAAAACAAATGTAAAAGGGAAGAGTTAAGATAAAACGTGTTGATCTGTGATTACAGTTCAGCCAATGCATGAGACATTGGTATTTCTTGGTTATATCTAGAAAGCAGTAAAATCAAGGTTTTTTTTTTTTTTTTTCTCATGGGATGCTGTATGATAAGTGCAGGACCACTAGTCAGTTTGAACCGCAAAGTCAGTGGTTCAAACTCAACCAGTCGCTCCTTGGAACCCTATGTTGGGTCACTATGAGTTGGCAAAGAACAAGACACCAGGAATTGATGGGATACAAATTGTTACCTTCCAACAAACTGATGTGGCAGACAATGACCTGTCCAACTGACTGGAAAAGATCCATATTTGTGCCCATTCCAAAGAGAGGTGACCCAATAGAATGCGGAAATCATTGGACAATATTGATAGCACATGCAAATCAAGTTTTACTACAGGTAATACAAAAACAGCTGCAGCCATACATTGACAGAGAACTTCCAGAGGTTCAAGCTGGATTCAGAAGAGGACGTGCAACGAGGGATATCATTGCTAACATCAGATGGATTTTGATCCATCAGAGAATACCAGAAGGATGTTAACCTGTGCTTTATTGACTATGCAAAGGCTTTCGATTGTGTGTGTGGATCATGACAAACTATGGACAACATTGTGAAGTGTGAGTATTCTGGAACACTTAATTGTGCTCATGAGGAATGTGTACATGGACCAAGAGACAGTCTTTTGAACAGAACAAAGAAACACCGAATGGTTTAAAATTAGGAAAGGTGTTTACCAGGGTTGTATACTTTCACCATACTTTTCAATCAGCATGCTGAACAAATAATCCAAGAGGCTGGATTATATGAAGAAAAATGTGCCTTCAGGATTGGAGGAAGACTCACAACCTGCGATACAACCTTGCTTACTGAAAGTGAAGACATAAACTACTGATGAAGATCACAGACTACACAGCCTTCTGTATGGCTTGCATCCCAATTTCAAAAAAAAAAAAAAAAATCCTCACCACTGGCCCAATAAACAACATCCATGCCAGTGAGAAAAGATTGAAGTTGTCAAAGATTTCATATTGCTTGGATCAACCATCAACATTCATGGAAGCAGCAGTGAAGAAATCAAATGACATTGCATTAGGCAAGTCCGCTACACAAAACCTCTTTAAAATGTTGAAGAGCAAAGATGTCAATTTGAGGACCAAGGTGTTCCTTATTCAAGCCATGATATTTTCAGTAACCTCATATGCATACAAAAGTTGGATAGGAAGACTGAAGAATTGATAACATTTGGGTTATGGTGTTGGAGAAGAATATGAAAAGTACCATGAACTGCCAAAAGAACAGACATTATCCGTATTGGTAAAAGTACAGCCAGAATGCCCACTTCTTAAAGCCAGGATGGCCAAACTTCATCTTTCATACTTCAGGCATATTTGGTGAAGTGGAGGGTTGGAGAGAGATGGATTGACAGTGGCGGCAGCTATGGACTCAGGAGTAATGGCGATTGTGGGGTTGGCCCAGGACCCCAGACAGTGTTTCGTTTTGTTGTGCATAGAGTCACTATGAGTCGGTACAGAGTTGATGACACCTGACAACAACAACAGGAGTTGGAACTGACTTGATGGCACTTAACAAATTTAAAAATACTAATCTCAAACCACCTGTCTTTTAAAAGAATTGATGACAGAGATTGGACTCAAAATTGGAACCCATGAGAGGAAAAGGAAATCCTAAATTGGTAGAATGGAATCTGGAGCCAGTCAAGAACTGGCTGGGTGTTGAGTAGGTGACCAGTCTCCACAGTCTTCTCAAATCCAGAATATTGAATTTCCTAAGAAATTAGTTGAACCTTAGTATGCAAGGCTCTGTATATTATTTGTTGAGAGGACTATAACAGTTTTATTTTTTTAAACCTGAGATAAAATACCACCACTTTCATCTTACATATTTAAAGTGTTGTTGCCACCTTTGGTGGGGAAGATGGAGGGGGTGGGAATCTGCTTTGAGGAAAATTACAAATATGAGAAGCAGTATAGGGTGAGGAAGTTGGAGACTAAAATGTGAGTTGAAGGCATATGCCTGGAAGAGCAACAGAGGTTTTGCTGAAACCATCAGGTCCTGGCTGTTTAATGAGAGGGTGTACTTCCTGTGGATTATGGCTAACAAACATGATACTGCCACATTTTCTAGCTTGAGTCTAAATTTTATCGGGGATCATATGGTGTTTGCTTTTAAGACATAGTGTAATCAAAAAGTGACGAAACCATGTTTAACTGACGTATTCCTAAGTGTTTTTGTGTACATCTCCCCACCCCCTACCCCCACAAAAAAAAAAACCAGAATAGAATAGAAACAAATACTGGTTGAATGATTCAAGGAGGAGGAGATTGTAATCATTGCAGTGAAACAGTGTAAAGCCGATGTTCTCACTGACTTAAACCATAAACTTTGATTTTAAGAATTGTCATTAAATCAGGTTCATGAAACCTTTCAATATATGAAGGAGTTTCAAAAAGATCATGGAAAAATTCCATTAATTTTTCATTCCATTTTTCTATGAACTTTCTGAAGTCCTTTTGAACCTTAGTGGCCAGCCAAAGTGTCCATTAGTAGCAACAATATCCCCTATTTCACATTCCCTTCTTCCCCATTCAGATAGTATGTTGTTACTAAGGGCCTTCCAGTCAGTTCTGACTCATGGCAACCCTGTATAGGGTTTCCAAGGCTTGTAAATCTATGGGAGCAGCTGGTCCGCTTGAACTACTGACCTTGTGGTTCACAGTCCAATATTTATCCTATGGAGCCACCATGCTCCCACTCAGCATACTACTGACCCTATAGTAAAAGGCTGTTTGTGCTGTTGAGTTGGTTCCGTTTTAGCGACCCTGTGTAGGATTTCTGAGGATGCTAATTGATTTAAACAGCCAACCTTATGGTTAGTAGAAGGCTAACACATGAAGAATTATATACCAGGATATCCTACCTAGAGTAAGAAGGGTGTATCAGTTGCGTAGCTATATTGTTTACCGGGTTGTATTTGAGAATGGAACCATCTACTTCTGTATATAGGAATACTTTAATGTTGGAAATGAGTCACCTAAATTGTGAACTGGTCCCACTATTACACGACTATAGAATTGAATCTGAAGGAAAATTTGAAGCTACTGACTATAGAGGTAAAGTAAGATCACATGAAAGTTGTGTGCTCACATATGTGTTGTTAGTGCTGTCCAGTTGATTCCAACCCATAGTAACCCCGTATAGGGTTTCCAAGGAGCAGCTGGTGAGCTTGAACCACTGACCTTGCAGTTCAAATGACTGCAGTTTGATGCATTAGCCCACAGCGCTACAGCAGGACTCCCAACATATGTGTAGTGTGTGGTTTTAATTATAATCACTCAGTGCAAGTATATTCATAAGGCAAATGTGATTCAAAAGATTGTATTGACCATGGTCAGTAGGAGTCCCAGTGTGATGGTGGGAGTTAATGCACTGGATTGCAAAATCAATTTGAACCACAAGGTCGACGGTTCAAGCTCACTAGTCGCTCCTTGGGAACACTATACAGGGTTGCTATAAGTCGAAACCGACTTGATGGCACTCAATAACATCTGTAAAAGTAAAGTTCATTATAGAACCAGTTTTTAGAATTTTTAAAATAAAATTTAAGCTCTTAACTATTTTAAGATTATAGTTACCAGTCTTACGTATGGGTGGTGGTGGTGGTTATGTACCGTGGAGTCGATTCTGATGCATAGCATTAAAAATCAGCCACAATTTGTTCCGTAAAAGGTCCAAATGAAGAGAAATTCTTTACAATGTGAAAGTAGACACATAAATCAAGAAATAAAAGTGTTAACAAAAATTAAACCGAAAATTAAAGGTCTCAAAAGAAACCTGAAGAAAAAGACCTTATATCCTTGTGCTAGTTCATTAATAAGTCCTGGTGCTATGGGCTAATGTGTCAGACTGCAAAATTGTTTGGGGTGAAAGTCAGACTGCAAGGCCAGTGGTTCAAGCTCACTAACTGCTCCTTGGAAACCCTATACAGGGTCGCTATGGGTTGGAATCAACGGCACTTAACAATAACAAGGCTTTTAAAAACCCTCTGGTGTGACACTGTAGGATTACCACTGGACTGGTA
This sequence comes from Chrysochloris asiatica, assembly GCF_000296735.1. NCBI lineage: Eukaryota > Metazoa > Chordata > Mammalia > Afrosoricida > Chrysochloridae > Chrysochloris > Chrysochloris asiatica. Next base: position 713,411 of record NW_006408708.1, read on the forward strand.
ATTGAAAGGTTGGTGGTTCAAATCCTCAAGCTGCTCCTCAGAAACCCTACAAAGGATCACGGAATTGCAACCAATTTGGTGGAATTTAGCAGCAGCAACAACCAGGCTTTTAACTGTTGTGCAGGCCTGTCCCTGGTCATAAAATCCTTTCATCAGCAAGCATACAAAACATTTCTTAAGGTTTTTAGGTGTTATCAAGTTGGTACTGACTCATAGCGACCCTATGCACAACAGAATGAAACACTTCGGTCCTGGGCCAACCTCACAATCTTTGCTACGCCTGAGCACCTCACTGCCACCACTGCTAATCCATCTAATTGGGGCTCTTCCTGTTTTTCTCCAACCCTCCACTTTACCAAACATGATAACCTTCTCCAATGACTGGTCCCTCCTGATAGAATATTTGAAGTATGAGAGATGAAGCCTGGCCATCCTGGCTGTACTTCTTCCAACACAGATCTGTTTGTTCTTTTGGCAGTCCATGGTACTTTCAATATTCTCCAACACCATAACTCAAACGCATCAGTTCTGCTATGGCCTTCCTTATTCCAACTTCTGCATGCATATGAGCGTATTGAAAATAACACGTCAGGTGCACCTTAAGTCCTCAAACTGACATCTTTGCTCTTCAACACAGCAGATTTGCCTACTCTGGTAGCGTAGTGGTTACAAATCGGGCTGCGAACCTTAAGGTCAGCAGTTCGAAACTACCAGCCGCTCTGCGGGAGAAAGATGAGGCTTTCTACTCCAGTAAAGTTTACACCCTCGGAAACCCTGTACAGGGTCGCTATGGGTCGGAACCGACTCGACGGCACTTAACAACAACAACATATGTCATTTGATTTCACTGCTGTTTCCATGAGTGTTGATGGTTGATCCAAGCAAACTGATGTCTTTGACAACTTCAATCTTTTCTCCGCTGGCATGGATGTTGTTTATTGGTCCAGTGGTGAGGATTTTTGTTTTTTTTACATTGAGATGCAAGCCATATGGAAGGCTGTGGTCTTTGATCTTCCATCAGTAAGTATTTTAAATCCTCTTCACTTTCAGCAAGCAAGGTAGTGTTATCTGCATATTGCAGGTTGTTAATGAGTCTTCCTCCAATCCTGATGTCACAGTTTTCTTCATCTAATCCAGCTTCTTGGATTATTTGCTCAGCATATTGATTGAAAAGTATGGTAAAAGAATACAACCCTGGTGCACAACTTTCCTAATTTTAAACCATTTGGTTCAAAAGACTCTCTTGGTTCATGTACACATTCTCATGCTCACAATTAACTGTTCTGGAATACTCATGCTTCGCAATGTTGTCCATAGTTTGGCATGATCCACACAATTGAAAGCCTTTATGAAGTCAATACAGCACAGTCTAATGTCTTTCTGGTATTTTCCTTTTAAACAAGATCCTTCTGACATTAACAGTGATATCCCTCATTCCGTGTCCTCTTTTGAATCCAGCTTGAACCTCTGGAAGTTCTCTGTCTATGGTTGCAGCTGTTTTTGTATTTAATAAAACTTCACTTGCACGGATTATCAATGATGTTGTCAGATGACTTCCACATTCCAATGGATCACCTCTCTTTGGAATGAGAACAGATACGGATCTCTTTCAGTCAGTTGGCCAGGTAGTTGTCTTCCTAATTTTTTGGCATAGATGAGTTCCTCCAGCGCTGCATCACTTTGTTGAAAGATTTCAATTTATATTCCATCAATTCCCGATCCCTTATTCTTTGCCAATGCCTTCAATGTACCTTAGACTTCTTCCTTCAGGATCATTGGCTCAGAATACTACCTCTTGAAGTGGTTGAACATTGACCATTTCTTTTTGGTACAGTGACTTTGTGTAGTCCATCTTCTTTTGAAGACTACATCATTCAGTATTTTGCTTATAGAATCCTTCAACATGGCAAGCTGAGGTTTGAATCTTTTCTTCAGGTCCCTCAGTTTGAGAAATGGCTGAGCATTTTCTTCAGTTTGGTATTCTAACTCCAGATCTTCGCACATTTTTAAGTTTTTATTGTGAATTATGTGTTAGTTTACATGGGTGAACATTATCTTTACGCTCATGCTATGGTATTTTGTTTCATTGCAATGATCACAGTCTGCTCCATGCATCATCAAACAACCAAAGGATAAACCCCACACACCTGCCCGCTGGTCGCAAGCCCACAGCCCCTCTCCCTCCCTGAGTCCAGTGTCCCCAGCTGCTCCTTCTGTCCACGTCATTGTCTCTGCCTCCATTCCTAGTGTCACTGCCTCTCAGGACAGGGTCTCGCACTTGATGGTTCCAGGGGTCTCTGCTCCTGGACTGCAAAATCAGCCGCTCCCCTCCTTTTGTTACCAAACATTTACATTTACCTTTCCAACACTCACTGTCAGACCTGATAGCAATCATTCCCTATTGAACCACAGGAGTCCTTTCCACCTTACCTTTCATCAACCCCATCCAGACAGGTTGGAAACAATTCAATGAAGATTCTACCTTTCCCTGAAACCTCTGGAGCTAGGTTCCCTATTGAAAGCTTGTAAGCCAGTCAGTTCTTGCCTTTGTAGTACCCCCATTTTGGGTAGTCAGTGTCTAAGTTCCCCATCTCTGTCGACCCTGTGTACCAAGGGGATGGGAATGATCCTCACTGTAGAGATTTGTCTGCTCCTTTGTCATACTGCAATCAAAAGCATAGGTCAAGTTCATCCACTTGTAGTGGGTTACTCATTTTTTCCCCCTCTTCTTTCTTCCTCTAGTCGTGTTCTGATCATCCAGCCGTTGATGCCAGGTCAAATGGGTACTATCTGCAACTGTGGGTGTTGTGCATCTCCCCTCACTTCATATCAGCTGGATGCTTCACACTCCGTTCTAATCCTCTGGGGCCATGTCCCTGATCCTGGGCCCATGAGTCCCCATGTCTCATCGTACTGCTGGTTAATCAGGTCTCAATCCAGGTTAACAGGAGTCTATTGAATATGGTCAGATTTAGTTCACAACTTCATTGCTGTTTTTCCCCCACTTCCCCTTATTGGTGACCAACGTGGTCAGCAGCAGGACCATATGCCTGCTAGTGTATTCAATTTGAGTTTCAGTCTTGGAAGGGTGTTTGCTTTGGGAGGACCTGACCACTTGCCTTGATGGCTCCCTGGGGAACAACTTGCTTGTTCTTGTAGTAGTCAATTGGACTGCTGTTATTGTTTTTGATTTTTCCTGCTGGTCTTCCTTTCAAGAAGTATCTTCTGTTCTTCTAGCTGCTCCAGACTGGTCTGCTTGACCTTTCACGTGGGAATGTCCCACCTCAGAATATTCTGAATGGGGATCAAGATTCCACCTATGGTCTTGTGCAATGCAAGGGCTCTGCAGGGAGCCTCCTTCGCTGGGCAAGTTCTAGCCCCATATTAAGTATTCCAATCAGTTATAGGCTGAAGACTGACTTAAAAGCTTTCTCTGATGATGTTTCTGGATATTCCTCTCTCTCGCTTTCAAGTGTCTATTTTACAATAGTAGGCAGGGAAAACCAAGATTCAAAAGACAGCCAAGAATCTTAACAGCATTTCCCCACTTTTACACATTCAAACCATGCCTCAATGTTTGTATCCATGAGCCGTGTGGTTCCACTTTTGTGCTTACATCGTTATTTATCTCTGTCCTATTTAGCCCATGTTAACCTTCCTAGCTATTCTCCCAACTGTCTTATTTTTCCTTTCCCCTTCTAGCGTATGCCTCCCCCAGCACCCAAACTATCTTGTGTCTATTCCATACTCTGTGCTCCACTATCCTGTGCTTATTCCCTAACCCGTGCTCTGCCTCTCCCTCCCTCCCCCTTACCCCACACACCCTAGTAACCAACCAAAGGAATTAAATAAATAAAAGATAAAAAAAAATTTTCCCCCTTTTAGTATGGGTGTTTTTTCTTAATCTTTTACAATAATGGACCTATGCCATATTTCTCCTTTTGTGACTGACTGATTTCACTCAGCATAATGTCCTCAAGGTTCATCCATGTTATGCGGTGGCGTGCTGCTTCCTTGTTATTCTTTAGGGTAGCATAGTATTCCATTGTGTGTATGTACCACAGTTTGTTTATCCATTCTTCCATAGATGGGCACTTAGGCTGTCTCCATCTCTTTGCTATTGTAAATAGTCCTGCTATGAACATTGGTGTGCATATATCTATTTGTGTTAAGGCTCATATTTCTTGTGGATAAATACCAAGTAGAGGAATTGCTGGATCATAAGGTATCTCTATTTCCAACCTTCTGAGGAAGTGCCATGTTGTTTTCCAGAGTGGTTGGATCATTTTGCAAACCCACCAGAAAAATAGGAAGGTCCCAGTCTCTCCACATCCTCGCCAACATTTGTTGTCCTCTACTTTTTTTGATCTTTGCTATTATTGCTGGTGTGAGATGATACCTCATTGTTGTGTTGATTTGCAGCTCTCTGATGGCTAGTAATCGTGAACATTTCTTCATATGTTTGTTGGATGTCCGGATCTCCTCCTTTGTGAAGTGTCTATTCATGTCATGTGCCCATTTTTAAATTGGATTATTTGTCCTTTTCTTGTAGAGGTGTTGTAGGTTCCTATATATTTGGAAATTTGTCCCTTGTCTTATGTGTCATTGCAAAAGATTTTTCCCCATTCTGTGGGCTCCCTTTTTACTCTTTTGATGAAATCTTTTGAAGCACATAAGTTTTTAATTTTTAATATTCCCATTGATCTATTTTGTCTATATTTGTTTGTGTAAATTTAAACATGTTTGGTAGTCTGTGTATGCCCTTTATTAGAGTTCTCACATTTTTCCCTATTTTTTTCATTGATGGCCTTTGTAAATCTGGGATTCACATTAGGTCTTTAATACATGCTGAGTTGGTTTCTGTGTAAAGGTCTTGTTTCAGTCTTTTGTATATCGCTTTCCAATTCTGCCAGCATCATCTGTTGAAGAGACTATCTCCTCTCTGTGCAATATACTTAGGTTGTTGTTAGGTGTCATCGAGTTGGCATTGACTCATAGCGACCCTATGCATAGCAGAACAAAACACTGCCCGATCCTGGGCTAACCTCACTGTTAGGTACGTTGTCAAAAATCAATTGGCTGTTTATGGATGGATTAATTTCTGGATTCTCAGTTCTGTTCCATTGATCAATGTAGTTTTCATCAGATCAGTACCAGACTGTTTTGACCACTGTAGCCATGTAGTAAATTTTGAAATCAGAGAGTGAGAGAGGCTTCCCACCTTGTTCTTCTTAAGCAGTGCTTTGCTTATTCTTGGTCTCTTTCCTGTCCATATAAAGTTTGTAATTGTTTTTTCCATCTCTTTGAAGAATGTCATTGTAATCTGGATTGGGATTACATTATATGTGTAAATTGCTTTGGGCAGTATTGACATTTTCACAATGTTAAATCTTCCTATCCAGGAGCATGGTATATTCTTCCTTTTTTTTCCCTTAAGTTTTTATTGCGGATTGAGTGTAAGTTTACAGGGCAGATCATCAGTTTTATATTCAACAAATCATACAACTTGTTTCATCACAATGATTACATTCCCCTCAATGTACCATCAGTTAACAGTATTTCTCTCTATTCACTTAAGCTCTTTAAAGAAACAAACAAAAAACACTCAGCTGCTCCCTCTCTCCATGTCCCCATCTCTGCCTCCATCTCTAGTGTCACTGCTTCTGTGGATAAGGTCCCGCATTCCGTTTGTAGTCTTCTCCCTTGATGGTCCTGGGGTCCTCTGCTTCTGGACTGTAAGATTAACTGCTCCCCCATTTTTGTTATAAAACTTCTACCTTTACAATTGTGACAGTTGCAATTAGTCATAACAATTACTATTAAGTCATAGGAATCTTATCCCCATCTTTTTTTTTTTTTTTTTA
>NW_006408708.1:730582-731220 GCF_000296735.1 Chrysochloris asiatica
TCTGGAGATCTGGATGTGGTTCAGGCTTCTACCTATAGTCTTATGTATTGCAAAGGCTCCGCAGGAAGCCTCCTTCCCTGGGCACTTTGTAGCCTCATTTTAGGTATTCCAATCAGTTATAGGCAGAAGACAGATTTACAAGCTTTCATGGTGATTGTCCCTTTAAATTTTGAGGAGATCTATGTGCATGTGTAATAGAACCCTAGGAGTGTGGGGTTGCGGTATCCTCTTGCTCAGACACCCCTTCTAATCACCAGAATGGAGGTGCGCAGACAGTGAGAGGCCAATAAACACATCTTTGTTTCTATGGTTCTGTCAGGCGTCCATGGCTGCTCTGATCCTTCCCCGGTTTGGTTTCACCCAAGTGGCCGCTTAGGGAGCAGCTGAGTACCTTGAATTAGAAAGCATAGGGTTTCTTGCTTCTGCTATAAATTCCACTGACTGTAAGCCTTCCAACTTTCTCAATATTTCTTTATATGTGGTTCAGAGTTCTGGGATCATCCCCTGAGCTTGCTTGGTCTGGTATTCTGTATTGTTGCTGATGGAGCTCCTCACTGTGCTTCTACCCTCTCTGCCATTTTGTTTGTTCTCTATTCTTCCATTTTTGTAAGTCTCTTTTGGTTTCTTGTAGTAGTGTT
>NW_006408708.1:731591-733717 GCF_000296735.1 Chrysochloris asiatica
ATTTGGATGCCTTGATTTCCCTATCTTGCTGTATAACTCTGGCTAATACTTCCAAAAAATTATTGAATAGGAATGGTGACAAAGGGCATCCTTGTCTGGTTCCTGTTTGCAGAGGGAAGACTTTCAGTTTCTCTCCATTGAGAGTAATGTAGACTGTTGGTTTTGTATATATACTCTTGATTATGTTGAGGAATTTCCCTTCAATTCCTACTTTGTTGAGTGTTTGTATCAGGATTGGATATTGCCTTTTCTGCATCAATTGATAGGATCACGAGGTTTTTTCTTTTTTCTTGTTTATATGGTGTATTGCACTGATTGTTTTTCTAATGTTGAATCATCCTTGCATCCCTGATATGAATCCCACTTGGTCATGATGTATTATTTTTTTGCTGTGCTGCTGGATTCTGTTGTCTAGGATTTTGTTGAGAATTTTTGCATCTATGTTCATAAGGGATATTGGTATATAATTTTCTTTCTTAGTTAAGTCCTTCCCTGGTTTTGGTTTGACGGTTATGCTTGCGTCATAAAATGTATTAGGAAGTTTTCCATTCTCCTCTATATTCTGGAATAATTTGAGTAGAATTGGTGACAACTCTTCCCTGAATGTCCGGTAGAACTCACCAGTGAATCCATCTGGACCTGGACTTCTTTTTGTTGGGAGTTTTTTGATGACCTGATCAATTTGATCAATTTCTTCTGTTGTTATGGGTCTGTTCAAATCTTCTACTTCACTGTGTGTAAGTTTAGGTAGGTTATGTTTTTCTAAAATGTATCCATCTCTTCTAAGTTTTCTAATTTGTTGCAGTACAACTCTTCATAGTATTCTGTTATTATCCTTTTGATTTCCTTTGGTTTTGTTGTGACATTGCACATGCGATTTCTAATGCATGTTATTTGTGTCTTCTCCCTCTTTTGTTAGTTTTGCCAATGGTTTGTCAATTTCATTAATCCTTTCAAGAACCAGCTTCCTTGGTTCCATACAATAAGCACTAGGCTGCCAACTACAGGGTTGGTGGTTTGAGCCCACCAGCTGCTCCATGGGAGAAAGATGAAACTTTCTGCTTCCATTATGATTTAAAGCTTCAAAATCTATACAGGGCATTGCAATGAAATGATGGTGAAAAGCCCATGTTCTCCCATGTAAACTATCACTTAGTTTACAATAAAAACTTAAAAAAGGAACCAGCTTCTTGTCCTGTTGATTCTTCCTATAGTTTTTCTGTTTTCTATCTCATTTATTTCTGCTCTAATCTTTATAATTTCTTTTCTCTTGGTGACTGTAGGTTCCCTCTGTTGGTCTATTTCTAGTTATTGGACATGCTGTGTTAATGTGTTAATTTTTATTCTTTCTTCTTTTTGGACATGCGCAATTATCACAATAAATTGTCCTATCAGCACTGCTTTTACTGTGTCCCAAAGATTTAGGTAAGTTGTGTTTTTGTTCTCATTTGTTTCTAGGAACTTTCTGAATGCATGTTTAAATTCTTCTATTATCCAGCTCTTCAGCAGGGTGTTATTCAGTTTCCATGTATTAAAATTTATTTCCTTGGTCTTCTTATTGTTGATTTCTAATTTTATGGCATTGTGTTCTGAAAAGATGCTTTGTAGTATTTTGATGTTTGTAAAATTATGGAGGCTTGCTTTGTGACCTAACACATGGTCAGTTCTGGAGAATGTTCCATGTGCCCTGGAAAAGAATGTGTATTGTGGAGTTGTTGGGTTGAATGCTCTGTACATGTCTATGAGGTCAAGTTGTTTGATTGTGCAGTTTAGTTCCTCTGTAGCTTTGTCAAGTTTCTTTTTGGTTGTTCTATCCATTTTTGAGCATGGTGTATTAAAATTTCCCACTATAATTGTAAATTTATCTATTTCTTCAATTCTAGTAGGGTTTGTTTTATATATCTTGGTGATCTTTCATTTGGAGTGTAGATGTTAATTATGGTTATGTCATCTTGCTCAGTTGACACTTTAATCATGAGATAGTGTCCTTCTTTATCTCTTTCTTAAGCTGGTTTTTGCCTTAAAGTTTATTTTATCAGAGATTAGAATTGCCACTCATGCTCATTTTTTCTTGTTATTACCTTGGTATATTTTTTTCCATCCTTGAACTTTTAGTTTGTTTTTGT
>NW_006408708.1:734640-736588 GCF_000296735.1 Chrysochloris asiatica
ATGTTTATCTTCTCATCCTTCAAGATGTTAGGAAAATTTTCTTCAAGAAGCTCTTCAACTATCTGTTCTGTGGACTTCTGTGTTTCTTCCTATTCTGGAATGCCAATAATTATTAAGTTATTCGTCTTTATATTATCCAGCATGAATCTTAGACTCTCTTCAGATTTTTAAATCCTTTTTCTGCTTGCTCTTCTCTCTTAGCAGTGTTGAACGATTTGTCTTCCAGCTAACTGGTTCTGGCTTCTATCTCTTTCATTCTACTCCTTTGCCCTTTCAGTGTATTGTCCATTTCTGATATTTTATTATTAATCATCTGGACTTCTTTTTCCAGTTTTGGATTGTTTCCAATGCTGTAGCTATCTTATTTGATTGCTCCTGTAGTACTTTCCCGACTTCTTCCTTATTTTCCTCCACCCCTTTTTGGAGCATTTGAATTTGTTTCCATATCCTTTTTCTGAATTCCTTCTCAGGCGGATCCAGAGCCTGCTCTTCTACTGGAAAGTTTGTGTCTGCTTCCAGCTCATTTGTCTCAGTTATTGTTTTCTGTTTTTGGACATGTGTTGAGACCTTTAATTGTGTTTTCTTGTACAATTTCAACAGTTTTGTGGGTTTTTAATGCTTAAAAGGATGTATGTTGCTTTGTTGATAAGGTTGCTGAGTGTCTCCTGGTGGATATGATCTGGAGATAGGCTTCCCTTTTCATGTGTAATGCCTAGCAGCTGGTTTTGGCTCTTGTCTAGATGGCGGGGTATTACACAGTATGCTTGTAGCTTCGCTATATGGGCACAGTTGCTGTCTCTTCTTCAGTAACGTAGGGGGAGAAAGCTCCAACCCCTGGGAGAAGAGTGAGGCCAAAAAGACCAAAGACAGAAACAATATAAAAGCAGAGACAGAAACCACCAAGCACAAAAATAAACTTGGGATTGATACTGTCCACTGGCCTCTGCTGTGCAGGCAAGGATAAAGGGTCCTGCCCAGGTCAACTTTGGGCCTGGGTCCCAGAGTCAGATGTCATAAGAAGCAGCCTGTGGGTTTCCTCTATGCGATGTTGGAAAACTATAGGTGCAATGCTGGACCCTATTGGGGTGTGTTCCCGCCCATCTGAAGGCATCTGGGCTGGGCAGTGAGGGCACAGAAAGAAGAGGAAAGATACACGAAAAATGGAAAGTGAAAGATGAAAATCAGTCACACCTCTTCCTCCAGATGCACAGCTTCTAGCGCTGGGTCACTGCCTCTGCTTGGCTGTGGCCCCACCCTCTAGCCTGAGGACTTCTGGCTGCAGGCTGCTGCAGCTGGATCGATTCAGAAATCACCGTATTTTGCCTCCACAGGTAGATTTCTTCACAGGTGAGCGAGGGAAACTGGCACCTGGAACCTTAAATAAGATTCAAATCTCCGCAGCTGGTCTGCGACTGCTCTTTCTTTGCTTTTTTTGTCTTTTTGCAGAACAGCTTTCAGTATCTGTCTCTGCTTTCCCATCCCCAAACCAGAAGTCCCATTTCTTGTTTTCTTAATGACCTTTTGCTTTCTTCATGTTTGATATTCTTGATGTGATCCCATAACTTTTCTGATCTCCAGTCTTTAGTGTCTAATGCATTAAATTTGTTCTTCTGATGATCTCTAAATTTATGTGGGATATGTTCAAGGTCATATTTTGGCTCCCGTGGACTGGCTTAAATTTTCTTTAGCTTTAGCCTGAAATCTGCATATGAGCAATTGATAGTCTGTTCCACAGTCTACCCCTTGCCTTGTTTTGACTGATGATATGGAGCTTTTCCACTGCTTGTTTCTACTGATGTAATCAATTTGATTTCTTTGTATTCCATCTAGTGAGGTCCATGTTTTATGTTGTTTGAAAAGGTATTTGTAATGAACAAATCATTGGCCTTGCAAGATTCTATCATGTGATCTCCAGCATTGTTTCTATCACCAAGGCCATATTTTCCAA
>NW_006408708.1:739708-750734 GCF_000296735.1 Chrysochloris asiatica
AGTGAGGTTGGCCCAGGATCAGACATTGTTTCGTTCTGCTGTGCATGGGGTTGCTATGAGTCGGTTCCGACTTGATGGCACCAGACAATAACAACAACAACAACAGTTGTTTCTCTTAATTTTGAGTTGTGACCCATCAGCAAATGAAGGTCCTGAGTACTTTACTCCATTCGTGTTGTCACAGTCAACTCTACTTTGAGAAGGTGGCTCTTTTCCAGTCACATTTTGAGTGCCTTCCAACCTGAGGGGCTCATCTTCCAACACTATATGTGACAGTGTTCCACTGCTATTCATAAGGTTTCCAGTGACTAAATGTTAAGGATGTAATCCATCTCTCCTTCTTCTTAATCTGCTTTCGTCTGGAAGTTTATGTGAAATTTGTCTACCATGGGTGACTCTGCTGGTATTCAAAACACCTGGGGCATAGCTTCCAGAATCACAACAACACACAAGCCACTACAGTATGACAAACTAACAGTGATTTCTTAATGTACCAAGAAGTCAAGGAACCCAACATCAAACATCAATTTTAGATTTGTTTTACACTTCGAAATTGGAAGAGACCAAAGGGAATCCTGAGTGGTTTAAAATCAGGCATGTTGTGCACCAGAGTTGTGTCTTTTCACCATACTGAATCAATCTGTATGCTGAGCAAATAATATGAAGAAGAATGGTGTAGGGTTAGGGTTGGAGGAAGTCTCATTAACCTGGGATATGCAGATGACATAATCTTGCTTGCTGGAGGTGAGGAGGATTTAAAATATTTACTGATGAAGATCAAAGACCACAGTCTTCAGTATGGATTGCACCCCAATATAAAGAAAACAAAACTCACAACTGGACCAATAAATATGATAAATGCAAAAGGCTGAAGTTTTCAAATACTTCATTTTGCGTAGATCCACCATCAACACTCATGAAAACAGCAGTCAATAAATCAAATGATATATTGCATATCTGATGCATAAGACATCTTTAAAGTGTTCACAAGCAAAGATGTTAGTTTGAGGGCTAAGGTGTACCTGACTCAAGGTATTTTCAATAGCCTCATACCCAGGTGAAAGTTGATTAGAGAATATGAAAAACCAAACAAGAATTGGTGCATTTGAATTGCGGTGTTGGAGAATAATGAAGGGATTTTGAAATAATTAGTGGGACACATATTCCATGGGGTCTCTGGTACTGTGTGGTTAGTAGAATGAGGTCCTTTAAAGCAGATTCAGTTATACAGGCCTCAATGAGATGATAGCATAAACTAAAAGTGTGATAACAGATTCCCATTCGTCTGTCAGTTTGTCATATTGTGGTGGCCTACATGTTGCTGGGACACTGGAATCCTGGCAGTGTCATCTATGGTGGACAGATTTCAGCAGAGATTATAGACTAAGACTCAGAAGAAGGAGAGGTGGACTACTTCTGAATGTTTAGCCACTGAAAAACTTATAAATAGCAGTGAAACACTATCAGGTAACACCAAAATATTGAATATTGAAACATGATGAGGAAGCACCAGAATATTGTCAGATACAGTGCTTGTAAATGAATCCCTCAGGTTGGAAGGCATTCAAAATATGACTTGGGAGGAGCTCTACTGAAAGTAGAGTTGACTGTGATGATGCCATGGAATAAAACTTTCCAGACCTTCATTTGCTAATATGTCACAACTCAAAATGCAGAGAAACAGTTGTAGACATCCATTAATAATCAAAACATGAAGTGTATGAAGTATGAAAATCTAAGAAAACTGAAAGTTGTCAGAAATAAAATGGAATGCATAAACATTGATATCCTAGGCATTAGTGAGCTGAAATGGACTGATATCAGCCAGTTTTAATCTGACAGTCACATGGTTTACTATGCTGGGAATCACAAATTGAAGAGGAATGGCATCGCATTCATCATCAAAAAGAATGTTTCAAGCTCTATCTTGAAGTAAATGTGTCTGTGATGCAATAATATCCATATGCCTACAAGAAAAGACCAGTTAATACCAGTATTATTCAGATGTGTGCACCAAGTGCTAAAGCCAGTGATGATGAAATTGAAGAATTTTACTAACTTATTCAATCTGAAATTGATCAAACATGCAGTCAAGATGTATTGATAATTACTGGTTACTAGAATGCAAAGGCTGAAAACAAAGAGAAAGGATCAGTCCTTGGAAAACATGGCCTTGGGGATAGAAAAGATGCTGGAGATCGCATTGTTGGATGACATTAAGAACATCAAACAGGAAGAAAGCAAAAGGTCATTAAGAAGGCAAGAAAGGAAGAAAAGATCAAAATGGATATCAGAAGAGACTCTGAAACATGTTCTCCAGTGTAGAAATGCTAAAACTATTGGAAGAAATAAGGAGGTACAAGAGCTGAGCAGAAAGTTTCGAAGGGTAGCTCTAGAAGACAACAGGTAAATATTATAAGGAAATGTGCAAAGACCCAGAGTTAGAAAACCATAATGGAAGAACAAACATTGAATGATGCAGAAAGCACCAAAAGAAGATGAAAGGAATACACAGAATCACCATACCAAAAAGTAATAGTTGATGTTCAACCATTTGAAGAGATAGTGTATGTGCTAGAGCCAATAGTACAGAAGGAAGAAGTCAAGGTACCCTGAAAACAATGTCCAAGAATAAGGTTCCAGGAATTGATGGACTACAAATTGAAATCTTTGAACAAATTGAGACAGCACTGGAGGTACTCACTCATCTGTGCCAAGAAATTTGGAAGACAGCTACCTGGCCAGTTGATTAGAAGAGATCCATATTTGTGCCCATTCCAAAGAGAGGTGACCCAATAGAATGCAAAAATCATTAATATTGCATGCAAATAATATTTTGCTAAAGATAATTTAAAAATGGATACAACAGTACATTGACAGGTAACTGCCAGAGATCAGAGATCCAAGCCATATTTAGGTGAGTACGTGGAACGAGGGATATCAATCACTGTTGATGTCAGGTGAATCTTGGCTGAGAGCAGAGAATATCAGAAAGATATTTAACTGTACTTTATTGACTATGCAAAGGCTATCGGCTTTGAGGATCATGACAAGCTTTTGGACAACATTGTGGAGAATGAATATTCTGGAACACTTAATTGTGTTCATGAGGAACATGTACTTTGACCAAGTTGCTGTTGTTGTTGTTATGTGCCGTGGAGTTGGTTCTGACTCATAGTCACCCTGTACAGGGTTTCTGAGGCTGTAAATCTTTATGGGAGCAGAAAGCCTCATCTTTCTCCCACGGAACAGCCAGTAGTTTTGAACTGCTGACCTTGCGGTTCACAGCCCAATTCATAACTACTACGCTACCAAAGCTCCTTACGTAGGTCAAGAGGCAGTCATTAAGCAGAACAAAGGGACACTGAATAGCTTAAAATTAGGAAAGGTGTGGGCCAGGGTTGTATTCTTTCACCATACTTATTCTATCTGTATATTGTAATTAAGTGCCACTGAGTTGATTCTGGTTCATAGAGATCCAGTATAGGGTTTCCAGGGAATAATTGGTGGGTCTGAACTTGTGGCTCAAGCCAATATTGCAGTCCATTGTTTATCAAACAGCTCCACACTAGGACTCTGATCTGTATGCTGAGCAAATAATCCAAAAAGCTGGATTCTATGAAACCGAATGTGACATCAAGATTACTGGAAGAGTAACAACCTGCAAGGTGCAGATGATGTAACCTTTCTTGCTGAAAGTAAAGAAGACTTAAAATACTTACTGATGAAGTTCAGAGACCACAGCCTTTGATATGGTTTGCACATCAACATTAAAAAAACAAAAATCTTCACCTCTGTGCTAATAATCAACATCATGATAAATGGAAAAAAAGATTGAAGTTGTCAAAACTTCATTTTGCTTGGATCCACCACCAACCCTCATGGAAGCAGCAGTCAAGAAATCAAATGACATATTGCATTAGGTATATCTGCTGCACAAGATCTCATTAACGTGTTCAAAAACAAAAATGTCAGTTTGAGGACTAAAGTGCGCCAGATACAAAGCATGGTATTTTCAATAGCCACATATGCATGCAAAAATTGGACAGTGAATAAGGAAGACCGTAGAAGAATTGGTGCTTTTGAGTTATGGTGTTGGAGGAGAATATTAAATATTCTATGGACTTCCAGTGAAACAAATACATCTGTGGTGGAAGAAGTACAATCAGAATGCTCCTTAGAAACCAAGGTGGCCCAACTATGTCTCACATACTTAAAATGTATGGTCTCTTACACATATTAAAAGGAGGAACCAGTCCCTGGAGAAGAACATTACACTTGGTAAAGTGGAGGATCAGTGAAAAAGAAGGAGACTCCCAATGTCATGGATTGGCACAGTGGCAGCAGCAATGCGCTCAAGCATAGCAGCAATTGTGAGGATGGTGCAGGACCGGGTGGTGTTTCATTCTGTTGTGCAGAGGGTTGTTCTGAGTTGGAACTGACTTGATGGCACCTAACAACAACATTAAACTCCAAGTGTGGAAAATGTAGGTGAACACCATATATCCCACAAATCAAGAAAGTGTTAAGACTTGGCAGTGGATACAGATGGGAAAGTAGAACATATTTGAAATTTGATTGAGTTTTTACTTCTGAATAACTTAATGCTAATCATACCTTCTGGAATCCTGGTTGTGGCACAGTAGGGAAAACAATGGACTACTAACCACAATGTTCGTAGTTCATCCCATCAGTACTCCTTGGAAATCTTATTATTTTTAAGTGCCGTTGAGTTGGTTCCAACTCATAGCGACCCTCTATAGGGTTTCTGGTGTGGCACTGTGGGTAAATGCAAAGTCGTTTAAACTGCAATGTCAGTGGTTCAAGCTCACCAGCTGCTCCTTGGAAACCCTACACAGGGTCGCTATGGGTCGGAACTGACTCGATGGCACTTCACAACAACATAGGGTTTCTAAGGAAGGGCTGTTGAGCTTGATCCTCTCACTTTGTAGTTCAAACCGACCTTGCAGTCCAGGACATGAACCCACAACGCCACACTAGGACTCCACGGAAACTCCATACAAGGTCATGATAAGTCAGAACCAACTCAATGACACTTAACAACAAAAGTCCTTATCTTTGATAAACATGACCTGGCAGTTGAAAGCAGGGGATGCTGGAATAATTGTAACTAGATTGTGTAATGATACTTTTTCATAGCTAGCCACAGAGATCATTACTGTTAGTGCCTTCAAGTTGGTTCCAACTCATAGTGATTCTGGTGGGTTTGAACAGCCAAACTTGTGGTTAGTAGTCCAGGGTCGTATCCTTAGCCCAGGAGTCAGAATTTTGCAAACCTTGAGCTCTTCAGTCATTTCTTCAATTTCCTTAATTGTCAGGTTCTCATAGTTGTCATTTATTTGAACCATTGGTGCATTTACATAGGCACTTAAACATTCTGCTTCTCTAAGAGTGAAAAAAAGTTTATCAGGTGTAATCTTCCCAACCTTTATTCCAAGATTTTTCTGAATGTCCTCCAGTATGCTGTCAGAATCTCCAAGCATGCAAGGGTGTTGGGAGTGACTGAACAGAAGCTCTCAGACTTGGGGGTAGTTTAACCAAAAGATTGCAACTGGACAGTTGTGGTCCAGAAAATCAGGCTGTTCCCAGGTCAGGCTGCCCCCTGAGGAACTTGCAAAGCCTGCCTTAGGGAACAAGGAATTTGTAAAGTCTTTCCTTGTATGCAACCACGACCTTTAGTTTAGTCTGCACAAACATCTAACTGCTCTATCTCTGTTTCTGTAGTAACCACAAGTTACATTCTTCTGATAAGGTCCTGTTTACTGCATGTACAAACAACACCAGATGTTTTTGCACTTTTTCCTGCCCCCAGAACCTCCTTTAATATGTGTATAAGATAAACTTGCTGCACTTGATCTGTGTCATAGTATCTCCATCAGAGTTCTGTGTCCCACCTGGTCTCAACTTTTACTTAATTCATTTATGGCTTGTGTCTTCCTTTTTCTTCTAATCTCCCATCGCCCCACTCAGGTTTAATTTCTCTGTGCAGGTCTCGGGGAATAGCCGAAGTCAAGTGCGGCACAAGAGGTGGTAGGGCAGACCTGAGTGTGATACTTTCCACCTGGCTTTAGAATATACATTGTGTAAAACATTGCTACTTCATATACTCTCATTGGAAACTTGTGAAACTTCTGCAACCTTGTTCATAGCAGAGCTGGGCAACCATCCATTCTGTCTCTAAATCTAGGACCTGGAAGCACAGCTACTGCTGTTTAGACTTCTGGATAGTTTTTTTTTTTTTTTTTTTGCAATTGCCTCTATCCTCTTAGAGTTTTCTGGTGTGAAATCAAATGGAGTATCTGAGTTATCCTCAGGAGTATGTCTGTGCACAAATAAGGCTCCTCTAGCTTCAGCTTGCACAGGGTCATATGCAAATTCCTTATATGTCTTCCCCACTGGGTGAGGCTAGCTGTCCAGGTCAACAACAATGAGAAGAAGAGTTATGCTTGCTTTTGGGTGCAAAAATGGTGGTGGTGGTTATGTGCCGTGGAGTCGGAACCGACTCATAGCGACCCTGTACAGGGTTTCTGAGGCTGTATATCTTTACGGGAGCAGAACGCCTCATCTTTCTCCCACGGAACAGCTGGTAGTTTTGAATTGCTGACCTTGCGGTTCACAGCCCAATTCGTAACCACTACGCTAAATGTTTTGGAAGGAGATGAAAGGATCCTAAAGATCTAAGACATTTTCCAGATTTGTGATTTGTCAAAAGCATCAGATATTAAACATAGGGGTTTCCTAGAATTCCCTATTAAATGTGAGAAATACTAGAAAACAATTATTGAAACTTGAAAACTTATTGATGAGGGCATCACTCTCTTAAGACTTTATTATTTTTTAAAAAAATAAATAGATTCTTTAAACTGAAAAAATGAGGGACTTTGGAAATTGTATTATCAAAAGTGATATTCTGTGTAAAGCGAATACCAAATTAAATTATCATTTAGCACTCAGGGTGCACTCTAGATGGTCATGTCAACAATGGTAGCCGCATGGATGCTGCTCTGATGGTGTTTTAGATAGGAACAGTATTTAATTCCTCATGATAATTCTGATGTAGCCATTTAGGATATAGCCTTGGGAGACTCAGAGACTTGGACTCAGCAGGAAAAAGGGACACGATTGGTTCATATGTGTGGCATGAGAGAATGAAGCAACATGGGCCATTTACTTCCCAACCTTGGTCTTGAGTTAGGTTGCAATGTGTAGTATGAATGAATGTAGCTCTAGCTGGAGAAGAGTCTTTACTGTCAGAAAAGATCACATCTGCTCCTTCTTCAATGCCCAAGAAGCCATCAGATATCTAGAACTTCATTATGGAGAAGAGGAACATCTAGCATTGAGACTAAATTCACCTGCAACTAGGTCTCAGACCTAACTAGTAGGAGTAAAAAGTGACATGTATTTAAAGAAACCACAGAACTCATAACAGATTCGTGATTTTGTAAATCCAAAATGAATTGGCAAACAGGGAGATTGTACTCTCATTGGTAAAGCTACGTAGCCCAAGTTGTCAAGCAACACTGGGAAAGTGCTAGCTCCAATGGCACTGCTTTAAAGACATGATATTCCCATGGTTAATATTCTGAGAATCCCTAGTACAAGTGGTAGAGAAAAATAGACTATGGGGGATATGATTTCATGAAGAATTGTTAAGTACCATCGTGTCGGTTCTGACTCACAGTGACCTATAGAGTTTCCTAGGAGTGGCTGGTGAGTTTGACTTATGGACCTTGATCCAGAGTTTACTAATAAGATCAAAGAGGCTTTTCTAATCATTAGTGACAACAGTTGTTATTTTGTGAAGTGCTGTTGAGTTAGTATAGGTTTTCCAAGTAGTGGCTGGTGAGCTTGAACCACTGACCTTGTGATTCAAAGTAGCCTTGCAGTCCAGCTCATTAACCCACAGCATCACACCAGGACGGCAGTGACAACATTAGGGACAATTATATATATATTTGTAAAACTGTAGATCCATACTCCTTTTTAAATTTCTGCATACAAACCTAGGCACTGGGAATAAGTAAGCAAGGCAGACGACTTTCCTTCCTCATGGAGTTTGTATTCATGTCAGGGGGACAAATGATTAATGTGTCTCAACTTCAGCTCTACTGATAGTTTGGAGCAGATTATTCTTTGTTGGAGAAGAGGACTGTGCACTATAGATGTTTTCATTCCTAACATTTACCCACTAGGTGCCAGTAAGGCTCTTCCCATTGTGAGAACTAAAATGATGTCTCTAGATGTTAACAGTCCCTTAGAGGGAGAAATTCACTCCTGGTTGTGAACCACTGATAATTTCAGGAAGAGGTGCTGTAAAGAAAAATCAGGACTTACGGTAAGATGGCAGATAGGGCAGACACACTGCACAGACCCTCTCCAACAAAGATATGAGAGCCAGCTTGCCAGCTGCTCTGCAAGAGATAGATGAGGTTTTCTGCTCCTGCAAAGATGTAAAAGCCATGGCCCTGGGTAAATTATGATCTGGGAGAATCCCAGATCCCCAAGCAAAAGGAGAATTATGGAAGCATATTCAAAATAGAGACACGATCCCAGTGAAGGGTTTAGGATGGGAAGTAGGTAGGGTGTGTGCCACTGGTACTTTGAAACTGGAAATTATATAATTGTTCAAACAAACAAAAAAGACAATCTATGATGGTTGGGGATGGAGTTGAGGGGAATTATTCCTGGGCTGGAAGGCAGACACATTTTCACGTAGGTGACAGGGTAGGCCATATACAACAGAAGGGAGGTTGGCAGAGAAAAGATGAGGGGAGCAGAAGACACAGGGAAGAATATAATAGTTGAGTGAATAGAGATCGTTGCTGTTAACTGTTGATACATGGTGGTGGCGGTATGCCATGGAGTCGGTTCCGACCCATAGAAACCATGTATAAGGTTTCCGAGGCTATAAATCTTTATAGGAGCAGAAAGCTTCATCTTTCTTCTGTGGAACGGCTGGTAGTTTCAAACTGCTGACCTTGAGGTTAGCAGCCTGATTCGTAGCCACAAAGCTACGAGAGGGGACTGAAAACGTAATGAAGCAAAGTATATGATTTGTTGAATGTAAAACTGATGATCTGCTCTGTAAACCTTCACTCAATTCATAATAAAAAAGTAGAAAAAGAAAAAGAAAGCAGTGTTTAAGGGATTAGAGAATAATGAGGGATAGAAGAATCCTGGTATGGCGCTGTTAGATAAGTATGTGACTGCTAACCATAAGGTCGGCAGTTCAAACCCACTAGCCACTCCTTGGAAACCCTATACAGGGTCGCTATGAGTTGGAACCGACTTCACAGCACACCACCAACACCAGCACCATTTAGCTAAACTTATGTAAATTATCAGTATGTAATCACTCCAAAATGATTGAGATATTGCATTCCATTTTGCATGTTGTTAAGTGCCATCAAGTTCGTTTTGACTCATAGTATCCAAGGCTGTAAATCTTTGTGGGAGCAGAAAGTCTCATATTTTTCCTGCAGAGCGGCTGGTGGACTGGAACCACTGACCTTGTGGTTTGTAGTCCCGTGCTTATCCGATAGAGTCACAGTGCTCCCTCTTTTCTTGCATACTGTCTTCAAAATCCAGTGTGTATTTTACACTACCACACAACCTTATTCGATGAGGCACCTTGCAGGTTCTCAGTAGTCATAGGTGGATATTAGCAACCAAATTGGACACCACAGATGCAGACCTCTCTTCATATAAGCATTTCAAACATACATGCCCCAAATAAAACTCTCAATTCCCTCTACCTCACCAAATCAATTGTCCCAGCAATTTTTAAAATTTTAGTTAATGGACACTCCAATGTAATTCCTGACTCTTCTCTCTCACCTCACATTGTTCCTATTTCAATATTTACTCAGAATTCAACCATTCTTCACCAGCCTTTGTGACCAACCATCTCTCATCTGAATTTTTGCAATAGTCTCTGTCATGGATTGAATTGTGTCCAAGCAAAGTTTGTGTCAGCTTGGCTGGGCCATGGTTCTCAGTGGTTTGGCTGTTATTTAATGATGTGATTTGGTAGTTTTGTAATGCTGTAATCATCTCCCATGATGTGCTGTGATGGCCCAGCCAATCAGATGTAACAAGATTAAGGTGGGGATGTATCACCCTTACACAGGGCATCGTCCTGATCTAACATAAATTGAGTTTCCCTAGGGTGTGGATTCATTAAACTTATTAACACACAGCTTATTTGATGAGCCACTTTTCAGGTGCTCAGTAGTCACTGATGGGTTTTAACTACCAAACTGAACAGCACAGATGTAGACCTCTCTTCTTACAGGCATTTCTCAGTGATAAATTACAAGAGATAAAAGGAGAATAGAGAAAGAGGGACTTGATTACCACCAAGAAAGAAGATCTAGCAGCTGAGCATGTCTTTTTGGACCTGTGGTCTTTGCATTGAGATCCTCCAAGATCCAGGGGGAAGACTGATGCCAAGACACATAGAATCTCCAAGGAAACAGGAAGTAGAAGTTGAAGAGACAAGTACTTTCTCCAGAGCCCATAGAAAGAAAGCCTTGTCATAGAGTCAGCATCTTGAATTCAGACTCCTAAACTGTGAAGAGAATCTCCTGCTATGTCCCTTAGCTCTCCCCTCTCCCCAGCATCCACAGTGGATCTTTTAAGTTACTAGATGCTACTCTCCAAGGACTTCCCTTCCAGTCGGAGTAAAGTTGATGAGCCCTGTCCTGGCCTAAACCACATGTATATTTGCTCTGCTCCCTCCCTTACCCACTTTCTGCCATTTTTCTCAAGGAGTGCCAGTCACCTGACTTCTTGCTATTTCTCTGTTTGGTCCATTTCTTTTCAGATATCCATGTGGCTCGTTCCATCTTTTCAGTTCAATTTCTGCTCACATGACATCACCTTCATTAAGAATGAGTTATTCTCAGTGATCATTTTGCATTCTTTTATGGCGACTCTTTCTGCTTCATAACTTGTGTTAGTTTCCCACAGCTGCTATAACAAAGTATCACACATGGGGTTA
>NW_006408708.1:750854-755039 GCF_000296735.1 Chrysochloris asiatica
TGCACTCACTGCTTTATGGGAGGAATCACAGGGTGATGCACTCACTGCTTTATGGGAGGAATCTACCTATTTATTTTTTGCTTCTTTTAGTTTTTGGAAATCTTAGATGTTCTTTGGTTTATCACAGCATAGCTCCAATCTCAGCCTCTCCAGTCATATATCCATCTTCCTATATGTTCTCTGGAGCTCTGGTAGCATAGTGGTTATGAATCGGGCTGCAAACCTTAAGGTCAGCGGTTCGAAACTACCAGCTGCTCCGTGGGAGACAGATGAGGCTTTCTACTCCCATAAATGTTTACACCCTCAGAAACCCTATACAGGGTCGCTATGAGTCGGAACCTACTCGATGGCACTTAACAACAACAACACGTCTATTCTCTATGTCTTTTCTTAAAAGGACATCAGTCATATTGAATTAGGGCCCACCCTACACCAGTTTGACTTCACATTAACTTTATTACATCTCCAAAGAGGCTATTTCCAATTATGTTATGTTCATAGGTATGAGAGTGGGGTTAGGACTTCCACATATCTTTTGGAGGAGGGGGACACAAATCAACCCATAACATAGCTTTTATACGATATTTGATTCTATCTGTCATGTTTGGTTTATTCCATATCTTTTCCTTGTTCTCAACCTCACTTCAATGAGGATAAACTGTGGACTTTATTTACTGCTGTATCCCTAGTGCCTAGAAAAAAGTCTAGCATATAGTGTATTTCCAAAAGATACTTTCTGAATAATGGCGATTTCTTCTCGGTTTTAATCTTTAAAGAGTGAAAAGCCCAAAATGTTCATAGGACAATCCCAGCTTCTGTTCTCATTTTAATTGCTTTTCTCTACTTTGAGGCCCTTCTATAAGGGGCTAGGGGACCACTCCCAGTGTTCTGTAGGCTTCAGCCAAGGATTGGGCAGATATCCTCTCCAAACACTCCAGAGTGGCACCCTTCTCCCCTTGTAAAGTCTGAGTGCTCACCACAGAGCCCACTGTCCTGCCACTTTCTACCCATTCATTAATCCATTCCACAAACAGTGAACACTGCAAAGGGCTTTGTGTACACCTCTTGTCAATGTCTTCTGCTGCCTGACATTTCACTACCTCTTTGTGTACACCTCTTGTCAATGTCTTCTGCTGCCTGACATTTCACTACCTCCAAGGCCTAAAGACGTGACATGAGAATAATCCAGACACCACAATAGTTCAAATTTTCTCTTTATAATTTGTATTCTAGTGCCCTCGTTGGAAAAAAAAAATACTGGTTATTAACATCCCTTTTGGCAAGTTGACCATGAAAGGGGAATGGGAAGCAAAATGTTAAATAAGTCTTTTTCATGCCTGTGAGCACTTTCAGAGTTGAAATTTAATGCAGAACAAGATGCATTTGGGGATTAGGTGTATGTTTCCATAGCATGCTCTCTCTGCTTCTTCCTTGACAAGGGAAGCATAATGAATGGGCATGACCTCTGGTGACCTACCTCTGACACAGGGCTGTAGTCTTCTTGAGAAATGGCTGAACCTTCACCAGGCAGATTCCTGAAGTGTCCCTGTGATGAGGAATCACTCAGATCTTGCCCTGGGCAATCTTCCCAGTGCCTTGTGGTTCCTGGATGCTGAATTTGATTTTGGAGAATTTGATCACTGGTTTTTATGAAGGTAACAGTTCCATTTACATAGATCCATTCATCTAAGATCACAGAGACAATCTTAAAGTATGGTACTACCAAAAATAGTTGATTTAAGTGACACAGAAGAAACTCAGAACAGGAAAGTGCCCTTATAATTTATAACATTTTCAACTATGAAAGTTTTGTATATCTTTACAAGCCCCACTCAGATACATGACCAATCTGTTTTAAAAATATTTCTGAGAAGAGAAAGGGAAGCATGCTCAATCCTTGCTTGGTCACTGAAACTAGTTTCCAAGGAGTGATATGGTCTGTCCCTAAATAGCAGAGATGCTTCAATATAAGTTTTGGAAAATGTATAACTATAAAAACTTTATTTCCATTATTATATCTTGAGATCTAGTACATTCTTACTTTATGTAGTAAGAAATATCATGGGATAAAAATAATTAATAGTGTCTCAATTAAATATTGAATACTCAGTACTAAGCCAAGACATTTTTGAATGATTTCATATATCTAGACTTAGAAAAGTTGTTGATCCACACTACTCTTATTTATTAATTTCTAACACCCAAATTTATTTCCTGTACATCTTAAAACTAGAAAGTAAGTAAAATCTGTCTTGCTCATTCTAATTCCTATTAAGGGCCTACATAATGATGTAGTGGGTTACATATTGGACTGATAATCACAAGGTCAGCAGTTTGAACCCACCAGCCACTCTGCAGAAGAAGAGACTTTCTGTTCCAATTAAATTTTACAGCCTCAGGTTTCTATAGGGTCGCTATGAGTTGGAATCAACTCTATGCAGAGGGTTTGAAATCCCAATGTTGTTGTTGTTGTTGTTGTTGTTATGTGCCATGGAGTCAGTTCTGACTCATAGTGACCTTGTATAGGGTTTCAGAGGCTGTAAATCTTTATGGGAGCAGACAGCCTCATCTTTCTCCTGCGGAACAGCTGGTGGGTTTGAACTGCTGACCCTGAGGTTAGGAGCCCGATTCGTAACAACTACGCTACCAGAGCTCCTTGAAGTTCAATAGAGGCTCAAAAAGCAGTGTTGCTTTTTAGGGTACCAAGTAGACTTCAGTTTACTTGGATCCATAATCAATGCTCATAGAAGCAGCAGTCAAGAAATCAAATGATGTGTTTATTGCATTAGGCACATCTGTTGCAAAAGACTTCTTTAAAGGGTTCAATAGCAAAGATATCAGTTTGAAGACTAAAGTACACCTGACCCAAGCCATAGTATTTTCAATCACCTCATATGCATATAAAAGTTGGTCAATGAATAAGGAAGACCATAGAAGAATTGATGAATTTAAATTATGGTGTTGGTGTAGAATGTAGTTAAGCACGCTGTACTGCCAAAACAACAACAAAAAATCTTACTTAGAAGTACAGTCAGAATTCTACTCAGATGTGAGGATGGTGAGACTTTGTCTCTAGTTCTTTGGACATGCCAGGAGGGACCAGTCCCTGGAAAAGGACATCATGTTGGTGAAGTGGAGAGTCAGCGAAAAAGAGGAAGACCCCAAAAGAGATGGATTGGCACAGTGGCAGCAGCAATGGTCTCAATTGTAACAACAGTATGAGGGTGACACAGGACAGGGCAGTGTTTTGCTCTGTTGTATATAAGCTCTGTCTAAGTATGCACCGACTCAACAGCACCTAACAACACAAAAGCAGAAGTGTGAACGCTTCATCTTCTTTATTTATTAAGTTAACCAACACAAACCGTTTCTGTATTTCCTACATAAAAAGAAAAAAAAAAAAGGCAGGGAAGGGGAAGAAGGAGGGAAAAGACCATATATTAAGCCATTAATGAAATATAGCAGTGTTCACCTGCAGGATTCTGGAAGCTATGCCACAGGTATTTTAAATACCAGCAGGGCCACTCATGGTGGAGAGGTTTCAGGTGAGCTTCCAGATGGATCCAGACTAGGAAGACGGAGTGACGAACTACTTCTGAATATTTAGTCACTTATGAATAGCAGAGAAACACTGTGAGAAATAGTGCTAGAAAATGAGCCCCTCAGATTGGAAGGCACTCAAAATATGAGTGGGGAAGAGCTGATTCATCAAAGTAGAGTTGACTGTGATGATGTGAATGGAGTAAAGCCCGTGGGACCTTCATTTGCTGATGGTGCATAGCTCAAAATGAAGAGAAACAGATGTAAACATTAATAATTAGAACATGGACTATACAAATTATGAATCTGGGAAAATTGGAATCTGTCAAAAATGAAATGGAATGCATAAACATCAATATCTTAGGCATTAGTGAGCTGAAATAGACTCATATTGGCCATTTTGAATCTGACAACCACATGGTTTACTATGATGGGAATGACATATTGAAGAGGAGTGCTGTTGCATTCACCATCAAAAAGGACATATCCAGATCAATCATGAGGTACAATGCTGTCTGTGATAGGATAACATCCATGCGCCTACAGGCAAGACCAGTTAATACTACTATTATTCAAATTTATGCACCAACCACTAAAGCCAGTGAGGATGAAATAGAAGAATTCTACCAACTTCTTCAATCTGAA
>NW_006408708.1:755589-756335 GCF_000296735.1 Chrysochloris asiatica
GAGATCATCTGAAGAACAGATTTGATACATTAAACACTAAAGACCGAAGACCAGAAGTGTTGTGGGATGACATCAAGAACATCATACAGGAAGAAAGCAAGAAGACAAGAAAGAAATAAAAGATTAAAATGGATGTCAGAAGAGACACTGAAACTTGCTCACCAGCATAGAGATGCTAAAGCAAATGGAAGAAATGAGGAGGTACAAGACCTGAACTGAAAATTTCAAAAGTCAGCTCGAGAAGACGAAGTCAAGTATTACAACAAAAATGTGCAAAGACCTGGAGTTAGAAAACCAAAAGGAAAGAACACACTCAACATTTCTCAAGCTGGGGGAACTGAAGAAAAATTCAAGCCTTGACTTTCATTGTTGAAGAATTCTCTAGGCTAATTATTGAATGATACATAAAGCATCAAAAGAAGATGGAAGGTCTTCAACAGATGGTGTTGGCCGAACTGGAAAATGATATGCAAAAGACTGAAACAAGACCTTCACCTCACACCTTATACAAAAACAAACTCAAAGGACCTAAATGTGAATCCCAGAATTATGAAGGTCATCAATGAAAAAATAGGGACAAATGTGAGGGCACTAATTCTGGGAATACACAGACTACAAAACATTTTGAAAGCCACACAAACAAATGTATATAAAATAGATGAGTGGGACATACTAAAAATTAAAAACTTATGTGCATCAAAAGACTTCACCAGAAGAGTAAAAAGGGAACCCCCAGAATAGGAAAA
>NW_006408708.1:758161-788909 GCF_000296735.1 Chrysochloris asiatica
TGGAGGAAGACAGAATCTCCAGTGAGTAGTATCCAATCTGTCTAGGCGGAGCTGATGAAATGAAATGCAGATGGGTCTCTTGTGATACAATAGTGAATAATTGTTATCAGAACTGATTGTGAGAGTTGGAAATATAAAGCTAGATGTTTTATAGCAAGGAAGGGAGTGATTAACGTTCCAGTCTAGGAGCAGAGGTCCCTAGGACCATCAATGGAGAAGAGCCGAGAGTGGGACCCTACCCAGAGAAGCAGTGATGTCTGAGATGGAGGCAGAGATGATGACGTGGAGCGATGGAGCAACTGGGGACTTTAGATCCAGAGAGGGAGAACAACTGTGTGCTGAAGACTGGGGAGGGGCGATAGTGTAGGGGGCAGGCTTGCAGGGTTGGTTGATGATGCATGAAGGGTATTGTAACCATGGCAATGAAACGATATATGATAGAATGAATGTAAAACTAATGTTCTCCCATGTAAACTATCATATAATTCACAATAAAACATAAAAAAAAAGATGATGGAAGGAATACACAGAGTCACTGTACCCAAAGGAAATGGTTGATGTTCATCTGTTTCAAGAGGTAACACATGATCAAAAGCCAATAATACTGAAGGAAGAAATCCAAGTGCATTGAAGGAATTGGCAAAGAACAAGGCACCAGAATTGATGGAATAAAAATTGAAATCTTTTAACAACATGAGGCATCACTGGAGGCACTTACTCTTCTATGCCAAGAAATTTGGAAGACAACTGTCTGGCCAACTTATTGGAAGAGATATGTATTTGTGTCCATTCCAAAGAAAAGTGACCCAATGGAATGTACAAATCATCAGACAGTATCTCTGATGTCCCATGTGAGTAAAGTTTTGCTAAAGGTAATACAGAAATGGCTGCTAGCATACATTGACAGAGAACTTCCAGAGATTCAAGCTGAATTCAGAAGAGGACATGGAACAAAGGATATCATTTCTGATGTCAGATGGATCTTGGCTGAAAGCAGAGAATATCAGAAAGATGTTTATCTGTGCTTTATTGACTTTACAAAGGCTGTCAATTGTGTAGATCATGACAAGCTATGGACAACATTGCAAAATATGAGTATTCTGGAACACTGAACTGTGCACATGAGGAATCTGTACATGGACCAAGAAATGTATGTGACTGGGTTGTGTTCTTTCACCATACTTCTTTAATCAGTATGCTGAGCAAATAATCTGAGAAGCTGGGTTCTATAAAGAAAAATGTGGCATCAGGATTGGAGGAAGACTCATTAACAACCTGCGATATACAGATGATACAACCTTACTTGCTGAAAGTGAAGAGAATTTAAAATACTTACTGATGAAGATCAAGGACCACAGCTTTTCGTATGGCTTGCATCTCAATGTAAAGAAAACAAAAGTCCTCACCACTGGACCAATAAACAACATCCATGCCAGCAGAGAAAAGATTGAAGTTGTCAAAGACTTCATTTTGCTTGGATCAACTGTCAACACTAACGGAAGCAGCAGTGAAGAAATCAAATGACATATTGCATAAGGCAAATCTGCTGCACAAGACCTTTTTAAAGTATTGAAGAGCAAAGATTTCGTTTTGAGGACTAGGGTACACCTGATGCAAGTTATGGTATTTTCAATAACCTCATATGCATGGGAAAGCTGGACAGTGAATAAGGAAGACTGAAGAAGAATTGATGCATTTGAATTATGGTGTTGGAGGAGAATATTGAAAGTGCAATGGGCTGCCAAAAGAACCAACAGATCTGTGTTGGAAGAAATGCAGCCAGAGTGCTCTTTGGAAGCCAGAATGACCAAGTTTCATTTCTCATACTTTGGACATATTGTCAGGAGGGACCAGTCACTGGAGAAGGATATCATGTTTGGTAAGGTGAAGGGTCAGAGAAAAAGAGGAAGATCCCCAATGAGATGGCTTTCTCAAGTGGCAGCATTGATGGGCTCAAGCATTGCACCAATTGTGATGTTGGTTCAGGACCGGGCAGTGTTTCGTTCTGTTGTACATAGGGTCACTATGAGTCAGCACTGACATAATGGCACCTAACAATAACAACAATACCTGTAAGAGAAAAATATTTAAAAGTATTTATGATCCACCCACCAAAATGACAAAGTTATTACCTACTCATAGGAAATGTTCGTGTTTTTTTTCTTGAAGGCAAGAAGCAAAGAACTTAAAGAACAGTTTCAAAGAGGTTCTATCTGTCTGAATAGAAGGCATTTAAATATGTAATATTCTCTTTTATTACAAAGACCATCTTTCAGAAATTTAGCTAATAAACCATAGACTGTTTGCAGGTAGGTAACTAGGAAGATCAGATCTGGTTCTATATGTTTTTAGCACATATATTACAAATATTTATAAAATTCCAATTTATCATATAATATGTGATATAAAAAGGCCAAAAGATCACTTACTAACATTGCATTTAATAATCTTCTCTATCTTTGCAATAGTAGGAGTTGCCTTGTAGTAATAATTATAACAGCGTTTGTGGGTTAGCTTGCAAAATGGTCACCACAATTCCTCCTATTCTTGTTGGCACATCTCTGGGAAATGCTATGTTGCTGCTTCTCCCACGAAGAGGTGGAATGTATCTCTTCGCCCATGAACCTGGACTTGGCTATGTAACTTTTGTGGAAGATGTCCTTTCCAAAAATATCCATAGCATTATTTCTGGTCTGGCTTGCTCTTCTAGAACTTTGCCACTCTCATCAAAATGTCAAATTTGCTGGCTAGAATGGGGCAGAAGTGATGCTGCCTGAATTCCATGTAAAGTTCATAAAAAGTTTTTTTTTTTTTTTGGTCTATTTGTCATTGGAACCCAGTCATGGTGTGGGAATAGTCCATCCATGTAAAGAATGCCTATGTATATTAATGAAAGAATGGTCAGACATATGAGAAAATATCATGTAGTAGATAAAAAGAATGAGTTAGATGTACTTTTTTTTTTTAATTTTTTTAAATTAAATGTTTTTATTTTGCATTGAGTGAAAGTTTACAGGGCACATCATCAGCTTCACATTCAACCATTCATATAGCTTGTTTCATTACATTGATTATTATCCCCTCCATAGATCATCAGTTAACAGTGTTTCTCTCTATCCTCTTTAGCTTTTTTTTTTTTTTTGGATGGGGGGGGATTTGGCTTTTTGGAATTTACAGTCTCGGCTTTTAGGGAAGGTTTTTACATTTGTCTGTGGATATCCAGGGCTCATGTATGAGATTACTAACAAGCATTACTGAATAATCAGATGAGGGACAGTTTGCTATGTCTACTAGGTGGCTAGAGTCTGATCCTCAGAGCCTATGGTTTGGACGGTCAACAACGCTTGGGCCCACAGGGGCTTGGCCTCCTGACCGGGTCTGTACTGTCTGCATCTGAATCCTCCTTATTTATTGATTGTTTAAGGGACGCTGCCTGTCTTAGGTGGTCAGTGCGAATTCCTCAGTCTTACCAGTCATTGAGACTCATTGCAGCATGGCAATGTCTCTGTCTTAAGTAGCCGAGGTTCCACGTGATCCTTACCCATCTCTGGCCACATGTCCAGCATAAACAGCCACCATCTGAGGAAGGCAGGGAGGGAGGAGATCAGCTGGGGACCCCATGCGCCCGACGTTGCCGGCCCACCACCTGCTCTAAGGTGACCAAGCAGGATCACTATGCTGAGGTTCAATCAAGTTCTTAGGGGATCTTACTCTCTAGCAGGGGTAGCAAATGAGCAGCCACTCAGTGTTCACTTTGAGAATTACTTATATCATAAATTTGAGCATATAGCTGATGAATATCCCCAGACAAGTGTATATTGTTCCACAACCTCCTAAAATGCTATTGGATTAAGTAGATGTACTTTTATAAACAGGAATAATGCTTTGAAACAAAATATTGAATGTAAGGATTATATAACAAATAATATAACACTATGTAAACACACTCAATGATACTAATGTTGTTGATGAATGTATAGTTCAAAACATAAAACCAAAACCAAAACCAAAAAACAGACTGGACAATTTAAACCAAAATAATGCAAGTGGAGATAGGGGTGGGTAATAGGCGTTGGGCTCGTGGTGAAATGCAACTTTATCTTTATTTATAACGTATTATTTAAAAAACAAGAGATAAATCCAAAGTGATAATCATGGAAAGTATGTTTATGGGTTTTATGATATTCTAATACATTTCTAATTTATAAAATATGAAAGTAAAGGGAGAGGAGAGGCTGGTAGGGAAGGCGAGCTCTTGTGATGATTCTTGACTATTTTTTTTTTTTTTTCGTTGTTAGTGTTTTCATCATAGAGTCAGAGAATGAGGCTTTGGAACAACTACTGTATATTGGTGTTTGATCTAAATTGGATTCAGTTGACATTTCATAGTGTCAGGACACAAAGAATGGGAGAGTTTGAGATACTGTTCTGTCAACCAACAATATGAACAACTATATGAATTGGTAAGAGAGTAAAGAAAACGGAAAACTGGAGTTTTGAATGCATGCATGACTCCTGTTATGAAAATATTTTAAAAATAATATTGTGACAGTTACAGTTTTAGTTTAACTGTAAGCAATTCTACAGGATTAGTTTGTATCATTAGTCTCTCTCTCTCTCTTTTTTTTTTTTTCTATTTCGTATAGGTTTATTATTGTTTGTTTCCATGTCTTTTCACATCATTTTTTAATGAAGAAGAATAATGAAAAACTAAACAAAAAACAACCAAGCAAATATTTGTTGAGTGCTAGAGATGTCCCAGGAGTCCAGGTGTGGCGCTGTGGGTTGATGCACCATTTGAACTGCAAAGCTGGCGGTTCAAGCTCACCACCTGCTCCTCAGTATGGGTCAGAACCGACTCAATGACACTTCACAACAGCAACAACAACAAGAGATGTCCCAGGCATTGTATAGTCAGTCTCTTTTGAGATATAAAAGAGATTAAACAAACAAACAGAGCTCAGAGGGACCTCCAAAAAAGAAGAGCTGGGAGTAGGGTATGTTCTTTGGATATGGGATATGGGGTCCCTGTACTGTGAAACTTGTATATCCAGAAAAAGACTGATGCCAACACTCATGGAATTCTCCAAAGAATCTTTGCCTATAGATTCTGAAAGGAGATGAAGACCTTTCTCCAGAGCCAGCAAAGAGAGGAAGCCTACCCCTAGAGCAGACGCATTTAATTTGGACTTCAAGCTTCCTAAATTGTGAGAGTATAAATTTCTGTTTGCCAAAAGGCATCTGGGAATAGAAGCAAATACTGTTGAGTGATGATGCATGGAAGGGATTGTAATCATTTTAATGAAACGAAATATGATGGGATGAGTGCAAAACTAACGTTCTCCAATGCAAACTATCACTCAATTCACAATAAAAGCTTTTTTTCCCCCCAAAAAAGGCATCCATTGTGGTATTTCTATTATAGCAGCATTAGATAACTAAGACTGATATGAAGTTCAAATCATTATTTGTTTTTCATCTGGCCATTATGAATTTGATTTACTGAGGAATAAATTAGAGAGATAGATATATAGGCATAATGATTAGAGATATATGTATATATATTGTTCTGCAGTTATGTTCCAATTTGAGAGTCTTGCTCTACAGTTCTAGAATCACTAAATTACCCAAAACCTATATCTCTAGTATCCTTAGTACTACACACTACCTATCGCTTCTTCCTAAAGACAGTTTTACTTAAGCTGCAGGTTGGAACTCACATTGTTTTCACCACATTGTATATCCATTGATGCTGTTTTACAATGTAGATGTCATATCTTCAAGGTAGGATCTTGAATCTGTAAAAATTAACTCACATCAGAACAGCAAATGACAGGTGTTGGGAGTCTTGGAGTGTTTATTCTAGTTTCTGTCATCTTATTTCTTCATCAATGCCAGCAAACTCTGCCGATCCCTAATTGCCTATTGTATTAGTTTCTGTTGCTGCTGTAAAAAATGACTACAAATGTGGTGATTTAAAACACCATGCATTTATTGTTTCATAGTTGTGAAGGCCAGAAGTCTGAAATCAGTATCACTGGGCTATGTAGAAAAATCCATTCCTTACCTCTTCCAGTTTCTGGTGGCTGTTGGCATTCCTTGGTTTGGTGGCTGCATCACTCCAAACTTTGGAGTGGTAATGTAGTGGTTATGAAGTACATTAATGTAGTACATTACCGCATCTGTGATGATGTAGTGGTTACGAGTCAAGTGGCTAATTTCTAGTTCGGAAGTTCAAAACTACCAGCCATTCCATGGGAGAAAAATGAGGCTTTCTGCTCCCATAAAGATTTACAACCTCTCGGAAACCCTATTCAGGGACGCTATGAGTCAGAATCCACCTCATGGCACACAACCAACCAACCAACCACCATTAGGGTCACATAGCCTTCCCCTCTTTTGGGTGTAATCTCCCCCTTTCGAGGATGTTTGTGGTTGCATTTAGGGACTACATAACTGCACAAAATAATCTCCCCATCTCAAGATCACTAACTTAACCATATCAGCAAAGACATTTTTCCAAAATGATGTAATTTCCTGGTATTTGGGATTGATACCTTTTGGGACCATTATTCAGCCTAACACACTCCTCAGTATATTTAGAGACACATTTGGTGATACCAATTCTCTAAACTCTTACCTTTTTCTTTCTTTTTACTTCTATTTAATTTAGTTTTAGTGGCCTTCTTCTATTTCTGGATATCTGGTTGGGTTCTTCTAAAGTCAGAGCCACTGTTTCCAAATCACACCTTTCTACTCTTACAAATTGTGATAATATATCCAGATGAAGCCATTGTAATTTGCTTAGTTTCCTTAATTTCTTAAATAGCAACAACTTGCTGTTTAACATATATATTTACACGTATAACCACAGAAAGTGTTTGAAGTTAAAAATTACTGATAATCTCTTTATTCTAAACACACAGTAATTATTTTTTCTAAGCACTACCTTTCATCCTTTTCCATATTCTTAAGGGTTGCAAATAGCTCTAGGCATAAAGTTTTATGTCAAGATTCATTATTATTTTTTAAGTATTTCCTACTCAAACCTTCTTTTTTTAATGTGTGTTTTAGATATGGCTTTACATATTCTCAAGCCAAGATAGCAATTAATAGAAACTATTACTTTACTCAACATAAGTATTTTTAATACTATTACAGGATCATGGATACACTGGAGTTCATGCTATTCTCTCAGGCATTGTCTTGCTACTTGTTATCATTGACTTGGCTCTGACTCATGGGGTGACCCCGTGTTCAACAGAACCAAATGCTACTGGTCCTGAGCCATCTTCATATTGCTGCTATGTTTGAGGTCATTGTTGCCTTCTAATCTAGGGGGATTGCATAGTGGTTACGAGTCAGGCTGCTAACCTCAAGGTCAGCAGTTCAAAACTACCAGCCATTTCATGGGAGAAAGATGAGGCTTTCTGCTCCCATAAAGATTTACAGCCTCGGAAACCTATGCAGGGTCACTATGAGTCAAAACCAACTTCATGGCACACTACCACTACCACCACCATCTTCTAATACTGTATTAGCTACTTTTTGGAAGTAGATCACGAGGCCTTTCTTATTAATCTGTGTTAGTCTGGAAGCTCTACCCAAATCTGTCCACCATGGGTGATCCTGCTGGTGGCATGACTTTTAGCATCACAGCAAGCCATCATTTAGGAGCAGTGACATTCTAGTGCTGTAGTGTCAAACAAAGTTTTAGAATATGTATCTGCCAGAAAACCAACCGTGAAGTCATCAGAGTTGGGCCACTCCTCATAGTCCACCATAACCTGGGCTGAGCCCTGGCAGGCATTGTCATGCACCGAGGACCGATGTCTCTGCTCCAGTTAATGACTGCCTTTAGCTGCTTGACTTTTTTATTCACCTTATAAATGGATTTGTTAAAATGAGCCCAGAATACTGAAATAAAATATGCAACATCTCTCCATTTAGAGTTTACACAGTATAAGAGATATCATGGGACACCTGGTATACCTTCTTTATGTTTTCCAAGTCCCCAAGAAAAGTAAAGTGTTGAATGATTAAAAAAAAAAAAAAAAAGTGTATTTTTTCCCCATAAACATGTTAGCATGAGGGAAGGCAACACAAGGAATTACAAATGAGCCCAATTTTCATCTCTAATTCTATTCTTGGAAGGAGGTCAAGTATTTTTCACTCTTTTAGACCACTAGACAACTTTCATTATCCAGCTATAAAATGCATTATAGGTTCTGTTTGGAATGCACTAGGTTTTATCTTGGAAGCCTAAAAAAAGTAGTTTTGCTTCCCTAGCATGTTTTTCTTGGAGGGCACAGGGAATGAAACAGACTGATACATTAAAAGCACTGTTAGTAATGCCACCTACGGTGTGTGTGTGTGGGAAGTATGCACAAACACTGCATTTATCTGAATGTAGTTTCTTAAAGAAAGAGGGAGACAGAGAAAATAAGAATGGTTTTCTAAAAAAGGAGTAAAAAATGGAAACTTCAGGAACAGAGCCTAGACCTCCATGCTTTTCTTGATAGGACTGACAATGCCCGTTTTCCTTGGTCAGGAAAGTCCTCAGTGGGTAGACAGATGATGGTTTATTTGAGATTGGGGGAAAAGTATCTGTGGGGCCTGTTAGATGCACCTGAAAGCTATCCTGGCCAAGATACACTCTTTCCCCTGCATTTTTACTAACAGTTTTAAATGGAGGAAAGATTGAAGTTGTCAAAAAGCTTCATTTTACTCAGATCCACAATCAACACTACAGAAGAAGCAGTCAAGAAAGCAAATGATGTGTGGTATTAGGCAAAACTCCTGCAAAAGACTTTGTCTCTCAGGCTTTGGATATGCTGTTAAGAGGGATCTGTCCCTGGAGAAGGACATTATGCTTGATAAAGTGGGGTTAATAAAAAACAGGAAGACTCTCAATGGGACGGGTTGACACAGTGGTGGTAACAATGGGCTCGAATATAACATTTAAGAGGGTGGTGTAGCACTGAGCAGTATTTTGTTCTGTTGGTCGCTTCAAGTCAAAATGGACTAAATGACACCTAGTAACAATAACAACATATCTCATTGTGCAGAGCAGTGAATTACTTCATCTGACTCTTCTACCCATAGTCTTTGTAACGTATGTCAAACAATGTTTTTGCCTTGTTGAGTCTGGGTAAGAGAAGATGGGTGAAGATTCTGACAGGGTGATATGGTTCAGTTGTGATTGCTAGCAGTTAATTGTGAGGGCAAAATCTTCGAACTCTAACATGGATTTAAAATGAGCCATCTCAGCAACAGAAGGGGGGACCTCACTATTATGAAAAATGAAGAGTCACGAGAGGAGCGTGTTCTTTGGATCTTGAGATCCCTGTGCATTGAATCTCCTGAACCCAGGGACAGAGAGCTGTGACAATGGAGGAGTGGCAGAGGAACAGCAAGAGCAGAACCAAGAACCAGAGTAGGAGACAGAGCAGTGGACTTCCCAGCCCAGGGGGGAAGTGGGCAGGAGGCTTGCTTGCAGATAGAGGTGTCTCTGGTTCACTGACCTGCAAAGTTAGAGCTGAGCACTATCAGACTTAGGCTTATGGTGGAGTGGTGTACCCTGTAAGCATTTATCAGCAGCCCTAAAAGAGCTTTGTGGCATTGCTGAAGCAGGGTAGAGGACAGGCCAAAATGATGAGGGCCAGAGAGAAGTCTGCCTTGGGGCAGGGCAAAGGAGAAGCTGTACTGACTGGAAAAACTGCGCCCTTAGCATTTCTGACTTTGAATTGTAACCTATTAACGTCCCTAAAAGACCTCAAAACTGTGAGTATGGTGTCTGCACTCAGTGTGGCCATTACAATGAATTTTGGAACCAGCATGAGTATAAAATGTGGGACAAATGGTTTGGTGCTCATTTTTGTTGTTTTCACCTTGTCATGTGGTTGTTGCTGTTGTTAAGTGCCATTGAGTCGAGTCTGACTCACAGAGATCCTATATAGGGTTTCTGAGGCTGTAAATCTTTATGGGTGCAGAAAGCCTCATAGTTCTCCCACAGAGTGGCTGGTGGATTCAAACTGCTGACCTTGCTGTTAGCAGCCCAATGCATATCCCACTATGCTACTAGGGCTCCAGTTTAGGGATGTTGTTGTTGTTGTTGTTATGTGCCATGGAGTCGGTTCTGACTCATAGCGACCCTGTACAGGGTTTCCGAGGCTGTAAATCTTACTCCTGTGGAATAGCTGGTAGTTTCAAACTGCTGACCTTGTGGTTCGCAGCCTGATTTGTAACCACTACTCTAGGGATAGGATGCTGGAAATAGTTTCTATTAGTTGTCATATTGTCTTGAGAATAGGTAAAGCACTATCTAAAACACAAGTTAAAATAAAAAGGTTTGAATAAGAAATAGTTAAAAAATAATAACGAAACACAAACATGGATTTCAAAATAATTTAGAAAGTTTGATTCATATGTTAATTGACTGAAGCTACTAATGACTACATTGTCAATTTAAAGCTATTTAGGAATTAATTACAGATAGTTTTGGTGTATACAACTCTTTGCCTTTTCTTTTCCATATTTCTATTTGCATTAAAAAATTAGCTACTCACATTTGTTTATTATTGCCATTTGACTTTTTGTTACCTTTATTTACAAAAGAGTTTTCAAAGGAAGTAAGAGTTGAAAGAATTGAAGATCAAAGATATCAGCTTGAGGATTAAGGTGCACCTGACCCAAGCTATGGTATTTTCAATAAGCTCATATGCATGAGAAAGCTGGACAGTGAATAAGGAAGACCACAGAACAATTGATGCATTTGAGTTACGGTGTTGGAGGAGAATAGTGAAAGTGCCATGGGCTGCCAAAAGAACCAACAGATCTGTGTTGGAAGAAGTGCAGCCAGAGTGTTCCTTGGAGGCCAGGATGGCCAAACTTCATCTCTCATACTTTGGACATATTGTCAGGAGGGACCAGTCACTGGAAAAGGATATCATGTTTGGTAAGGTGGAGGGTCAGAGAAAAAGAGGAAGACCCCCCCAATGAGATGGATTGGCAAAGTGGCAGCATCAATGGGCTCAAGTGTGGCAACAATTGTGAGGCTGGCCCAGGACTGGGCAGTGTTTCGGTCTGTTGTACAGTGTTGTTATTTGTTGGTACTGACTCGATGGTACGTAACAACAACAAAAAGTGTTTCTGATAAAAGACTTGTTGAGGGAAACCTCAGCAGCCAGAGTAACCTTTAGGTTTACTTGAAAATTTAATTGTTGTTGTTGTTATGTGCCATGGAGTCAGTTCCAAATCTTAGTAACCCTGTACAGGGTTTCCGAGGCTGTAAATCTTTATGGGAGCAGAAAGCCTCATCTTTCTCCCATGGAACTGCTGGTAGTTTCGAACTGCCGACCTTGAGGTTAGCAGCCCGATTCATAACCACTACGCTACCAGAGGGCTCTTTTTTTTCACAATAAACTGATAAAACAAAAGATTTGTTTCACTGGTAGCAGACACATATTTCAAAAGTGCTAAATATCGAGCATCAATTAGTAAAGAGATTGACCCTTTTGTTCTTAACTATTCCTTTAATTGATGACAATGGCTTTACAAACAAGGTTAAAGAGAACAGGAGGGTAGCAAAAGCACAATATTATCCTTTTGGGGCTCAACCCCACACATATATATACATATGTAGTCAAGCAAATTATGTATGTACATATCAACATAACTTAAAATGACAGTAAATTATCATTAGCATCCCAGAGCTGCTAAGATCTAGGAATGGTAGAGTTTCCTTCTGTTGTGAGTTGTGTTTTGGCTATTTTACTCCTTTAAAGTCTTTCATTCAAAGGAACTACATACAAACACTTTGCTTACAGTCCTTGATGAATATGATGCTTTTATTTGGTTCTCCAAGCACTGCACCTATTGGCATCTGAAGAAATAATTCAAAGTTCACTGGACCTTCCAAGATGGGTTGTCCCAGGTCACCAAGGATCGTCACTTGGAATATTTGCATGCGTACCCCAGGAGCGAAGTCCAGATTTCGGTTGATGCCGACATAATCTAGTCCAGCTGGCGGGAAAGGAAAAGGAGTGATACAGGAGAACTATTGTTGTGTTTTCATTCAGAGAAAAACAAGTGGTCTCATGAACTTGGCAGCATTCCTCTATATAGTACAGCACTGTCAGAACTGTATTCTGTGAGTTCCATCCCCAGAACAGGAAAACATCCATATTCTGTCAACTGCCATGAAAGTCACTCTTATCCTATCCATGTGCCAACCTCACCAGGGCTATCCATGCCTACACAAGGCGTATATATCACCTTACAACATTCCACAAAAATCCCCCAGTTTACATCCAAGGCAACTTCAATTAGAAATGAGATTTACCTTTGTTATTTTTATCCTTTAAGAGATCTATTGTATATTTCAGTTTGATTAGAATTAACTCATATACCTCTGGCTGACATCTGCTTAATCGTAAAAATTCTCTAATTTTCTCACCCTTTGAAGTTCCTAATCTCTTGTTTGCTATTAATGTGTTGCAAATGGGTCCATCTGGCCATGTAACATCTTTGCTACTCATTTAAAAAGTCATCAAATGATAATTTAAGTATCAAAATAAATATAATGGTTGTTGTTAATCACTGTTGAGTTGGTTCCGACTTATAGCGTTTCTGTATAGGGTTTCAGCGAGATGGATTGGACAAGTGGCAGCATCAATGGGCTCAAGCATGGCAATGATAGTGAAGTTGGCCCAGGATCGGGCAGTGTTTTATTCTGCTGTGTATAAGGTCGCTATGAGTCGGTACCAACTCGATGGCACGTAACAACAACAACAACAATGTTTTTAGGAGTTAGAGTATCATTTGAATGCACAATGTACCTGTTACTTTTCTGTAAATTTCAAATTGTTTCAGAAAAGTTTTTTGAATTCAGCAAATAATTATATTAAATAAGAATAAAACAAGATTATGTTAGCTAGGGAAGTAGTGGGCAGAGCACAGGTTTGGG
This sequence comes from Chrysochloris asiatica, assembly GCF_000296735.1. Lineage (NCBI taxonomy): Eukaryota > Metazoa > Chordata > Mammalia > Afrosoricida > Chrysochloridae > Chrysochloris > Chrysochloris asiatica. Next base: position 771,129 of record NW_006408708.1, read on the forward strand.
ATCCTATGAATTCTCATCCAAATCTCGGTTCTACTGCTTACATGTACAAATTATTCAACCTCTTTGAGTCTCAGGTTCTTCAATTGCAAAAATGGGATTAATTATAGTTACCTTACAAGGTTTTTGTAAAGAGTTTAGATAATAAGGCAAAGGTACCCACAGTATGTTGAAATTATATACATTTAATGCATGAAGTTATAATTACCATGCATGTCTAATAAACAAATAATATATAGTTACATGTATGTTAAATTGTGGGTCCTGGTGTAGTGCTATAGGATAAGCACTGGATTGCTAACTACAAGGTTGGTGGTTCAAATTCATTAGTCACTTCTTGGAAACCCTATACAGGGTTGCTATGAATTGGGACCAACTTGATGGCACTTAACAACAACATATGTTAAGTTATTATCATGCTAATTAACCAACTTGAATATTTACTAGGCTCCATTGATGATCACCATTGGAGAAAGATGAGGCAGTCTGCATCTATAAAGATTTATAGCCTTGGAAACCCTATTGGGAAGTTCTACTCTTTCTATGGAGTCTTGGTGTGACACTGTTGGTTAATGCTCTGGATTGCAAAGTCAGTTTGAACAGCAAGGTCAGTAGTTCAAGCTCACCAGCTGCTCTTCAGAAACCCTATACAGGGTTGCTATGGGTTGGAACCGACTTGACAGCACTTAACAACAACTCTGTCCTTTAGGGTTGCTATGAGTCACAATTGACTTGATGGCAGTGGATTTGGTTTTGGATTGATGACAAAGTCTAAGCAGTTACCTCTACATTTCTCATGTTAAACCCATGAATCACCACCCCAAGCATAGATGGTACTTCAATTGGTCATTAGGTTCTTCCCTCCCTGAGAGCTAGCAGACAGATCATTACTTTGTTGTGATTCAAAAGCAAAGGATTTTATTTAAATAAATTAGGTCTCTCTGAGTAAATACAAGCAAAACACTCCAAGGAGTCACTTGATCTAATTTGCTTTTGGTTCCCTGGATACGAATAGAGTGAGAAATGGCCCAGCCCTCTTAGAACAATAAAACCATACAAAGCAAAACTAAAACAAATCCAAACCAACCAACCAACCAACCAACCAACCAAAACATCCCAAACAAACAAAAAGAACTAGTAAGGATAATCACTAGTTTCATGTTGTCTTATGATAGAGCCTCTATGAGTTGGAATCAACTCAAAGCAATGATTTTTTGTTGTTTGTTTTGTTTCATATCCTATGATAGATTCACTAAGGTTGTATAACATGCAGTCCTTCAAATGCAAGCACTGGATTGTAAACCTAACTGGGTGTCTTTAATTTCCTCAATTGTTTCTGGGTAAATGCTTAAACAAGGCTTCCATTTCATGGTTAAGTGTTTATTTCTTTTTCCTTCTGCCTGGTCCATTAGCATAGGTTTTTAGATTGTTGAGTTTGTTAGGAGTAATGTTTCTACTTTGCTTTTATCTAAAGGTATTCTGATATGTTTTGGATATATATGAATGTCCATTTCCCATGAGACCCAAAGGAAGTAGCGGTGAATAAGATGATATGGATATCAATGTAGATGACAATATAGCTGTCTTTTCCTGTTGGATCCTATTGTTTTGTTTTGTTTCTCTTCTCCTAATGAAGCTGACAGGCTCAGGATAGGAAATGATATTCAGAATAGTCTGGCACCACTGCTAGCTGGGCCTTGATCATCCATACCAGGGAAGGCAAAGATGAGTGGGACACAGGGAGATGCTGCTTGAAGCCAAGGAACCTCTCAAGAGTCAAAAGTGAAAACCTTTTATATTTCAAAGGTCTAAAAAGAAGCTCTGGTAGCATAGTGGCTATGAATCGGGCTGTGAACTGCAAGGTCAGCAGTTCGAAACTACCAGCTGTTCCGCGGGAGAAAGATGAGGCTTTCTGCTCCTGTAAAGATTTACAGCCTCGGAAACCCTATGCAGGGTCGCTATGAGTCGGAACAGACTCCACGGCACATAACAACAACAACAACAACAACAACAACAATATGTGACTTGATTCTCCCAGGGGCAGGGCTTCACTCAACAGGGGTTGCTATTATGCTTTATGAGCAACTTATAGTATCTACACATGGTCTGAACTTTGGAAAATTAATTTGGACCCACAAAGAGCAAATGGATAAGGAATAAGCCATAGAGGTATATGATTTATTACTGAATTGATGAAATGACTATTAAATGATTCATTAATAAACTGTTAGCATATTGTTTATTTCATAAGCAAGAGCAGTTATATGTACAGATTGTTTATACACTTAGGGAGGAAAAACTTAAAATCAGAAAACATCCACAAAGTCTAGATATGTTACATTTGACAAACTAATACTTGTTGTGGAGACAACTCAGACTCATGGCAATCCTATTATATGCTTCAGAGCAGAACTGTGCTCCATAGGGTTTGCAGTGGCTGATTTTTTGGGAAGTAGGTTGCCAGGCCTTTCTTCTGAGGAGCTTCTGGATGGACTTGAGCCTCTAACCTTTCAGTTAGTAGTTGAGCATGCTGTTTTTTTTTTTTTTTTACCACTCAGGGACCCCCTTGATAGACTAGACCCAGCCATAATGTATATCATGACAATAACACTTTTAATTACATTTTAAAGATGGCTGTCTTACCTGCTGCTGAGACTGGCTCGGTCCTTCTGGAACGCACGGTGACAGAGGCTGCTTGGGAAAGATCAGGACCTGTTCTCCAGACACAAACCTCCAGATTGTCAGCACTTTTATCGACATGATACTCAGCAACCCCAAAGTGTAGGACAGGCTCTAGAGAGTAAGGAAAGAACAAACTGAAAATGCTTCTACTCCCAAGCATTCTGTCTCCCCCTGGCCCTGTGTGAGCCCAGGGCTTTGTCACATCATCAGTCTTGATGGATACTACCCACCCTGTTGCTCTATAGCTTGAGAAGAGAAACCCAAAGCATACAAAAAGCTATGTACAAGAGCCATAGGTCATTGCTGTTGACTCCAAGAAGTGTAGTGAGAAAAATCAGATGAAGTTCTGTTCAATTTTCTGTTTTAAGGGATTTCTGTCACCTAAGTGAAAGTTCCCTGCTGGGGAAAATTAGCTGAATTGCTGTTACTCAGGCAAGTCAGTTATTGTTTGGGAGAATAATGGGAAGTTAGGGAGGCATTTTCTTGGGAATTGCCATCTGTCTGTCAGGTGGTTGTATTATGGTGGTTTGCATGTTGTTCTGATGCAGTAAGATATGTACCTGGTATTTCAAATGTTAGCATGGTCACTTCTGGTGGATCCCAGGTGAGCCCTCTATTTGGAGTCCTGCTGTGGCACTGTAGGATAAGCACTGGACTGCTAACCACAAGGCCGGTGGTTCAAACCCACCAACTATTCCTGATATGAGTCGGAACTTATTCGACAGCACTTAACAACAGCAGCAACCAGGGTGGACAGGCATCAGTAAAGGTTCCAGACTTAGACAAACTAGGAAGAAGTGCCTGGCAATCTATTTCTGAAAATTGGGATTGTTATTTGCCATCAAGTCAACTCTGACTCATGGGGACCTTTTTCATATCAGAATGAAAAACTGCCTGGTCCCGCATCATCTGTATGGTCTTTGGTATGTTTGAGTCCAGGGTTGTAGCTGTTGTGCCAAACATCCTATTGAGGCTTTCCCTCATTTTCAATGACATTCTACCAAGCATGATATCTTTGTCCTGTGATTGGTCTTTCATGTTTCTGTGTCCTAAGAAATTAAGCCAAAGTCTCATCATTCACACTTGTAAGGAGCATTCTCGTATTGCTTCTAAGACTGATTTGTTCATTCTCCCCAAAGTATACTTGTTGTTGTTGTGAAGTGCTGTCGAGTCGGTTCTGACCCACAGCGACCCTGTACAGGGTTTCCAAGGAGCAGCTGGTGAGCTTGAACTGCCGACCATGCAGTTCAAATGGCTTTGCAGTCTGGTGCATTAACCCACAGCGCCACACCAGGATATTCAATATTCTTCCCCAATACCATAATTCATAAGCATCTATTCTCTATGTGTGAGTTTTTAGTATTGTCTTTGCATACTGATCAGGCAACTGAAGAGACCATGGCTTGGGTCAGTTTACACCTTAATCATCAAAATGTCATTTTTTGCTTGATAGAACTTTAAAAAGGCCTTGGGAACCTTATGGATCAGAACAGATTACTGTTTGATACAATGCTCAAAGATGAGGACCCTTGCCACACTAATGAACTTAAATATACCAGTGATAATGGTGCAGAATCAGTTAACATTTTGCACTGTTATAAAGAAGGTCACAATGAGTAGGAGGCTACTTGAAAACAGCTAGCAATAACAACAATTTCTTGGGAGAAAATTGCTCTTTATGGGGATTTCTCTTATGCCATCTCTCATAGCATTTGCTGATAACAGAGCTCAACAGAAATCCTGGAGGAAGGTTGAATGCTGTTAGCTAAAGTGCCAGAAATATTGCCTTTAGAGACAGAAACTGACTTTCTAGAAAGAGAGGGTGGAAAAAAACCTGGGAAGGTTTTTGGGGCAGATAAAGGGGAGGTGAAACACAAATCTGACTATAACAACATTAAGATTTGGCCAAGCAAAGATGCCTATCAATATCTGTTTTGCTCTGTTCTTAACAGTAACCGATGAAATTGTTGTTAGGTGACATTGAGTTGGTTCTGACTCATAGAGATCCTGTGCACAATAGAATAAAACATTGCCCTGTCCTGAGTCAACTTCACAATTGTTATGTTTAAACCCATTGTTGATGCCACTGTGTCCATCTATCTCATTGGGGACCTTATTTTTTTCACTGACTGTCCACTTTACCAATCATGATGTCCTTTTCCAGGAATTGCCCCTTCCTGACAACATGTGCAAAGTTGTTGTTGTTGTTGTTAGGTGCCATCAAGTTGTTCCAACTTAGAGCCATCCTGTGTACAAAAGAAGGAAACACTGCCTGATCTTGCGCCATTCTCACAATTGTTGCTATGCTTGAGCCCATTGTTGCTATTGTACCAATCCATCTCAGTCAGGGTCTGCCTGTTTTTCATTGACTGTCTATTTCACCAAGCTGACCCTTTACTTTTCCAAGGACTGGTCCCTCTTGATAACATGTTCAAAGTATATGAAACAAAGTCTCATTAGCTTTGCTTCTAAGGAGCATTCTAGCGGCACTTCTTCCAAGATAGATTTGTTTGTCCTTCTATCAGACAATGATACTTTCAACCTTCTTTGCCAGTACCAAAACTCAGTGGGATATTACTCATTCCTTAAAAACCTCAATAAAGAGTTACTTGTTCTGGGAATTTATCTTTGATTTTCTTAAGAAATTGAACATTGCTTCCCATATCCTCTCCTAACATTTTGAATGTTGTTAGATGCCATCGAGTCAGTACCAATTCATAGCAACGCTATGCACAACAGAATGAAACACTGCCCGGTCCTGGACCAGCCTCACAATTGTTGCCACACTTGAGCCCATTGATGCTGCCATTTTGCCAATCCATCATGCTGGGGGGTCTTCCTCTTTTTTTCTGACCCTGCACCTTACCAAACATGATATCATCTCCAGTGACTGGTCCCTCCTGACAATATGTCTGAGTATAAGAGATGAGGTTTGGACATCCTGGCTTCCAAAGAGCACTCTGGTTGTACTTCTTCCAACACAGATTTGTTTGTTCTTTTGGCAGCCCATGGCACTTTCAATATTCTCCTCCAACACCATAACTAAAAAGCATCAATTCTTCTACAGTCTTCCTTCACTGTCTAGCTTTCACACGCATATGAGATTATTGAAAATACCATGGCTTGGGTCAGCGTACCTTAGCCCTCAAGCTGACATTTTTAATAGTTCTGTGTCATTTGCTCACCTATATCAGGGACTCCTGATGTGGTGTTGTAGAGTCAGCACTAGACTGTGAACCACTAGGTTGGCAGTTCAAACCCACCAGCTGCTTCTTGGAAACCCTATACAAGGTCTCTATGGGTTCGAACTAACTCAATGGCACTAAACAACAACAACACTCAGGAGAGGGTGGTAGAGCCAAATTCTCATTTGTCTTAGAGCTTTTACTTTGTTTTCCCATTCTCATTAATGGGTGTTTCTGAGGCCTCCATGCTTGGGACTGAAAAGAAGAAAAGGGGCAGAAAAGTACCTTCTTGACAGGTATGATTATGGTGACCAGTACTCTCTATATTTGGAAGATAGAAGAAAACAAATTCTTTTTCTCATTGGCACTCGTGTGGATTCTTCAGAGACCTCTCACCCTGAGAACAGTATCTCTCATCTGCAATTTGCTTGATGTGGATGAGTAAGCTCTCTCCTAGCTGGTCACTTCCTTAGCTCATTCCTCAGTATCACTGCTAAGTTCTGTCCACCCCTCCTAATGGTGCAAGACTTTGACAAGTCCATGGTGACTCTCACAAAGATGGCTTGCATCTGGTCCATGGCAGCCCTCTGACATCTTTTGCCTTGATAAAGCCCTGGGACTATGCTATGGTCAATCCCAAAGCAACTTCTCTCTTTTCTCATTCATCAAAGTGGTAAATTTATCACATTGCGATTACCCAGGTAGAGACAAATCCTAGTTCACTGTGTCCTCAAAACACACATCAAATGTCCTAAATAGTCTCCTTAATACCCCTTCTCTCAATCTAGCAGTTCTTTAAAAAGTAAAAACAAAACAAAGTAAAGCTACTACTCTACCACCCCATCCTGTGCTTTCATCAGAGAGCTATGAATCTCTCAAGGTTTGGGATGATAGTTCACATGTGTTTTTGCCCTTAGCAGCATAGTGGCCAGATACACATATACTTGAGTATTTTCTGAGTAGATCAATTAAACTCACTTCTGATATATTTTGAACTTATGCAAATATGTTTTTTTAAGTCAGGATAATTTGTTATGCCTTTAACAAAGTAAAGAGACAAAATATAAAATGTGAGAAAATGCTTTGGAAACATATATCTGATAAGGGCTTTATTGCTAGAATATATAAAGAGCGTCTCCAACTTAGCAACACAAAGACAAAAAAATCCAATAAGAAAATGGGCAAAGGACTTGAATATACATTTTACCAGAGAAGATATAAAAATGGATAACAAGCATGTGGAAAAGATGTTGAATAATATTCATCACTGTTGTTGTTAGGTGCTGCCAAGTCAGTTCCATAGTGACCGTATGGTATGCACAACAGAATGAAACACTGCCCAGACCTGCGCTAGTCTCACAATTGTTGCTATTCTGCCACTGTGCCAATCCATCTCATTGTGGGTCTCCCTCTTATTTACTGACCCTCCACTTAACCAAATGTACTTCTCCAGGTTCCTCCTGATAATACATCCAAAGTATGAGAAACAAAGTCTGACCATCTTGTCTTCTAACAAGCATTCTGGTTGTACATATTCCAATATAGATTTGTTTCTTCTTCTGGCAGTCCATGATACCTGTAATATTCTTCTTCAACACTATAACTTGAATTCATCAATTCTTCTACCGTCTTCCTTATTCATTGTTCAACTTTCACATGCAAATGAGGTTATTGAAAATATCAAGGTTTGAGTAAGGCACACCTTAGTCCTCAAACTGACATCTTTGCTCTTGAACACTTTAAAGAGGTCTTGTGTAGCAGATTTGCCTAATTAAATATGTCGTTTGATTTCTTAACTGTTGCTGTCACGAGTGTTGATGGTGGATCCAAGCAAAATGAAGTCTTTGACAACTTCAATCTTTTCTTCATTTATCATGATGTTATTTATTGGTCAAGCAGTGAGGGTTTTTGTTTTCTTTACATTGAGGTGCAACCCATACTGAAGGCTTTGATCTTCATCAGTAAATATTTCAAGTCTTTTTAAATTTCAGCATGTAAATTTGCACACTGCAGGTTGTTAATGAGTCTTCCTCCAATCTTTCTTTATATAATCCAGCTTCTTGGATTACTTGCTAAACATACAGATTGAATAAGTATGGTGGAACAATACAAGTCCTGGTGTACACCCTTCCTAATTTCATACCACTCAGTGTTCCCTTGTTGTTTTGAAAGACTGCCTTTTGGTCTATGTATAGGTTCCTCATGAGCACAATTAAGTGTTCTGGAATATTCATTCTTCACAATGTTGTCCCTAGCTTGTTACGATCTACACAGTCAAAAGCCTTTGCATAGTCAATAAAGCACAGGTAAACATCTTTCTGGTATTCTTGGCTTTAAGCCAAGATCCATCTGATGTCAGCAATGACATCCCTTGTTCCACAACACCCCCCCCCCCCACACCTTTGAATATGGCTTGGAAAAAAAAATCCTTCTATCTGATTCCAGTGGTACTGGCAAATCTCATAATAACCAGAAGAACAGACTCCATTTCCTTGAAAGATTCAGAACGGAAATGGAAAAGAATTTGACATAACTAGGAGCTCTGGTAGCGTAGTGATTACAAGTTGGGATGCTAATCTCAAGATTGGCAATTCAAAACTATCAGTGGTTCTTCAGGAGAAAGATGAGGCTTTCTACTCCCATAAAGATTTACAACCTCAGAAACGCTATGCAGTGTCACTATGAGTGGAAACCGACTCCATGGTACACCACCACCACCACCAATTCTAAGGGGAAACTGTGAGCTCAGTGATAGAAATCTCACTTTCCATATTGGAGACTGGGCAATTCAGACAATGTATCTCATGCCCAGTCACCTTCTGTCTGTCAACAGATACTTGTGTGTTGCTCTGATGCTGAACTGGTTTCAGTGGAGCTTCCAGACTAAGGTGGACCAGGAATAAAGGCCTAGAGATCTACTTCTGAAAAACAGCCAATGAAAATCCTATGGATCGCAATGGATGTATCCTGACCCAATCATGGGCATGGCGCAGAACCAGGTAACATGTTAACAATGCCAAAGGGTAAACTGACCACGGATGCTGTTGTTATGGACTGTTGTGGTAGTTGTTAAGTATCATCGAGTTGGTTCCAAGGAGCAGCTGGTATGTTTGAACTGCTGGCCTTGTGGTTCCCAGTCCAGTGTTGATCTTACAGCACCACACCAGAAGTCCATTGCTATGGACTACCGGTGGTTAAATGTTCACTAAGCAGAGAAGAGTTTGTTGATATCAAGGAGGCTGAAAAAGACCAAACATAGCCAACATCTCTACCTGAGAACCACTTCTTAGTGTAAGCATCCCTATTACAAGCAAGGGTGGTTCCTGGTTATGTCATTTTGGGAATGTTCTCTTCTTCCTGTTTCTAAAGGGCAAAGTCTTTATTTCTGAGATGCTTGGGTGAAGCTTTCTAAAGGTTTTCTTTCTTTCTTTCTTTTACCTAAACTTAAAAAAACAAAACAAAACAAAAACGGAAGTTAAGGTTTTGCTACTTTATTGATTTTTAAAGATGGTAGCAATTACTATCATAATATACTAGCCCTATAAAGTACAGTGATACTGTTTCTTCTGATTAGTTTTCTGGGCTTAGCAACTGAGCAATGTATGAGGGTGAGTGAAAAATTACCCACACTCTGGTTATATTAAAACACCCTTCCACGACCATGGCTGATGACAACAATGAGTCTGCACGTGAAATGATTCTGTCGAATAGACAAGTGACATGGATTATATGGCAAATCATTTGCAAATTAAAAATGGTTCTGCCTATGAAATAATCCACAACAGACTTGGGTCTTGACAAGTTTGTGTGAGATGAGTACCGAAACAACTCATAGCAGAACATAAACAGAAGCATTTGGACATCTGCAAACAAAATTTGGACTGATACCCGAAGGAAGAAGGTAAGTATCTTTAAAAAAATCATTACTGGTGATGAGACATAGATTCATCACTGCACACCTGGGAGTATGGAATGGAAACATCCTCAATCGCTGACCAAGACAATGTTCCAAAGTCAACCATCAGCTGGAAAATTGATCTAGGATTCTCAATGGCCCCTATTGGAACACTATCAGGAAAAAGGCTCAACAATCAACAGTGCTAGTTGCAGTGAGATGCTCACTGAAGAGCTGAAGCCTAAACTTTGGATTTAACGCAGAGGTCTCTATCCAAGAACATTATGATCTTGCATGTCAATGCATGTCTGCACATCTATGCCCACACTGTTGACACTTTGCAAAAAAATTCCTTTTGAGGTATTAAAGTATCCTCCCAGTCCCGATCTTCCTCCATTGGGCTTTCACCTGTTTGGTCCCCTGAGGACCAAGATTCACCACTAATGAAGAAATGAAGACAGCAATGCATTCGTGGCTCACAGCTCAGCCTAAAACATTTTTTTTTAGTAAGGGAATTTGAAAGCTTGTTGACAGATGGACAAAATGTATTGAAAAGAAAGAAGATTATGTCAAAAAATGATGCATTTGTCTTTTCTAAAAGATGATTAAAGTAAATTCTACAGTCAGAGTTTGGACAATTTTTGTCTTACTCTGGTATGTCTTTCACTTAAAAAAAGTAAAAAGTGTCTGTTGAAGTCTGTTTTGGTCCACGGCAATAGTCTTAACCACTTTTTTTAGGTTTAGTTGTGCCTATTTTGCCACAATTTTTTCTTACTGTGTTTTTTGTTTGTTTCATATCTGTCATCATGCTGTTAGATGCTCATCTAGTGACAAAGATATTAATCAGGCTGGAAATTTCTATAGGCATTTTATACATATTTATAAATGTTCTCAGGATAAAATGAATAGCTTTCTATGAAACTGAACACCAATTCCTTTTTGTGGCAGGTTACAAAATTTTTGAATCATTTACTGGAAACAGAAAGGAAATTCTTTGGTTTAATATAAGTAGGGACATATTATAAAGTGTTCTTAGGAGGGCCAGCAAAGACAAGGAAGACCCCCAATGAGATGGACTGGTACAGTGACAGCAGCAATGACCTCCAGTGAAACAACTCTGAGGGTGGCCCAGGACTGGGCAGTATTTTGTGCTTTTGTGTATAGGATCACCATGTGTCTGAACCATCACTATAGCACCTAACAGCAGCATTGTTAGAACAGATTCACTCTGTTGATTAACTAATGTCCCTAATTTCATCTTGCCCCTGCTACAGGGCCAACATTTTAAATTAGGGTGGTTGTTGTTGTTAAGTGCCTTTGAGTCAGTTCGGACTCATAATGATCCTCCATAGGGTTTCTGAGGAGCAGCTGCTAGGTTTGAACTGCTAACCTTGTGGTTCCCAGTCCAGTACTGATCCTACAGTATCAAAGATACACTAACAATCTTTGTGATTGTTTCCTCAGGGTCAGAATACAATGGTACTATTGAAAGGAATCATTAGCATTATGAAAACAATATCTGTGAATATCTTTATTCTGGGGGCTGAAGCAGAAGCAACATCCATAAAGGGCATTCACCTAGCGCTTTAGGCTACTGAAGAAGGAAGTAAGTCACACCTCAGTGATTTAACAGAACTAATACTTTGCCTGAAACATCGTTGATTCCCATGATGGAGATTGAGATATATTTGGCACTTATTCATTACAGTTAAGCCATTTACTCATTGGGCTTAACTGAATGTGTCCGTGTGTAGCTTCATCAGTTTGTATGGTTAAATATGTAGCATATAACAAATGTTTTAGCCAAAGTTTAGTCCTCATGGAATTGAGAAAAGAGCTGCCAAAAGAAGAAAAAAACTGTGTTGACTGTTTATAGCCATGTAAAGAGACGGGGTATTCTGATCATGAACCTTGAGTGTTATATGCCAGAGATGGAGATGGCTGTGCCCATGTTCATCCACAGCTTCCGGATTATAAAAGGGCTACCCATGTAGAGTCTCTGAAGGTGAGAATGTATCAACTCTGGGTTTCAGTTCCCTTTGACTTTTCATTGTAATTTATACTTTGGCATTTTGGCTCATACATTGAATGGGTATGTGTCCTATGTCTGGGACTATTGAGAAAATCAGGCTTTTGGTGTTTCTGATGCTGAGGATCAGGCCATGTACTGCAGTGATCAGTTAAAGAACTGTTTATGTATGTAAGCTCCTAAAAGGAGAGTTCTGTAGCTTCCCTTAGAGGCACACTCTGGGTGGTGCAAATGGTTAAGCACTTGGCTGCTAACCAAAGGCTGGAGGTTCCAGGCCACCTATAGGAACCTTTGAATAAAGGCTTATGGTCTACTCCTGAAATATCAGCCACTGAAAACCCCAAAGAGCGCAGTTCTAATACAAAACATATGGGGTTGTCATAAGTCAAAGTTGACTAGAAAGCAACTGGTATAGTTTCCGTTAGTAAGAGAGGAAGAAGCTATGGTGGTGTTGTGGGTTACATGTTGGGCTGCTAACCTCAAGGTCAACAGTTCGAGTCTACCAATCACTCTGCAGGAGAAAGATAAGGCCTTCTGTGCTCCTGAAAAGATTTGCAGCCACAGAAACCCTCTACAGGGCTAACTGTAAGTCAGAATCGACTTGATGGCATATAGCCACCAGTAGCAGCAGCAGCAAGTGAGGTGGGTAAACATAATACATAATCTTATTAGTACTTAACCTTAAAACCATTTTGATACATTATCTCAGATTCCTGGGGTTGAGAATGAACTGCAATCAGCTTTTATTGTTGATCTCAATGCTTTGCTCCCAATTGTCCCTCATCAGAATGATCTCACCTGTGAAATAGCAAATACAGAGTCTGCATTTCAGAAACAATAGATGGTACATTTTTGAGATGAGACGTTCCAGATAAAGGAACAACTTAATACAAATATGTTGGTTTTGAAATGATAATTTATATATTATCTATTTCTGACACAAACTAAATGGTTTATATATGTATATATATATTTTCATTGATTACTAATATGGTGTTGTTGTTGTTGTTAAGTGTCGTCTAGTTGGTTCTCATAGTGACCCTGTATAGGGTTTCCGAAGAGCAGCTGGTGGGTTTGAGCTGCCGATCTTGTGGTTCACAGTCCAGTAGGAGGGATGAAAATAACAAGCAGGTCTTAGATCTTAGGGCTGTTGAGAACTATAATCACCGAGGAAGCTATCAAAAGAACTAGTAGAAAACAAAACTTGTCATCCTTTTCTTTTTTCATTAAATGATAATTCTTCAGAGTGACTTCATGAATAAATTATCTATGCATGACCATATGTATGGATTCTGGCACTAAATTTTAAAGTCAAATGGAGAAAAATGTAGCATAGTCCTGGTATGGTGCTGCAGGATAATGCACTGGACTTCAAGATCAGTTTGAACCTTAAGGTCAGCAGTTCAAACTCACCAGCCACTACTCGGAAACCCTTTACAGGATTTCGATGAGTCAGGACTGACTCAATGGCACTTTACAACAACAACAAGCTTGCCAAGATATGCATAGGTGGTACAAAGGTTAATAAGTAGTTGGCTGCTAACTGAAGGTTAGCAGTTTAAACTCACCCAGTGGCTCTGTTAAGAAAGAACTGATGATCTGCTTCTGTAAAGATTACAGCCAAGAAAACTAGAGGGGAGATTATTTACTCCGTCATATGGAATAGCTATGAGTTGGAATGGACTCAACTGCACCCAAAACAAGTAAAAGATGAGTGTCTGAGTTGTGCAAATGGCTAATGCTCTGTATTACCAATCAGAAGGTGGGTGGTTCAAGGACACCTAACGGGGTCTTGGAGAAAAGGCTTGGTGATCTGTTCCCTAAAAATCAGTTGTGAAAACTCTGTGGAGCACGGCTCTACTTATACAGAGAATTGCCGTGAGTTGGAGGTGATTTGACAGCAGTGTTCTAACTCTAATCCTAATCTTACCCATAAATTGGAGATTAAACAATAAAAACAAGAAGATGAACTAATGCAACAACATGGAGTCCTGATAGGGTGCTGTAGGATAAGCACTAGATTGCTAAACACAAAATCGGTGGCTCAAACCCATCAGCTGCTCCTTGGAAACCCTGCAAGAATCACTATAAATTGTAACTGACTTGACAGCACTTAACAACAGTGCACTAACAACAATTGGGAGTACATTGCAGGATCCACTGGTGTGTCATTCTGTTGTACATCGGGTTGATAATGAGTTGGAGCTGGTTGGATGGCACCTAACAACAACAATAGTCTTTCACCTAGGCTTCAAAAGCCATATAATTATGAAGTTAACATGACCATGCTGTGACCTATCAAAAGTCTCAAATAGTTAAATTTAATTATGCTTGTTTCCCATCACTAATCTGTCAGTTTGTCATACTGTGGCTGGTGTATTGCTGTGATGCAGAAAGCTATGCCACTGGTATTTTAAATATCCACAGGGTCATCCACGGTGGACAGATATCAGCCGAGCTTGCAGACTAAGACAGACTAAGAAGAAGGAGAGGCGGACTACCTCTGAATGTTCAGCCACTGAAAACCTGATGAATAACAGTGGAATACTGTCACCAGAATATTGAATATTGAAACATGATGAAGAGTACCAGAATATTGTCAGGTATAATGCTAGAAGATGAGCCCTTCAGATTGTAAGGCACTCAAAATACAAACGGGGAAGAGATGTCTCTTCAAATTAGAGTTAACCATGATGATGCAAACAGAGTAAAGCTTTCAGGATCTTCATTTGCTGGTGGGGCACAACTCAAAATGAGAAACAACTACGTACATCTATTAATTGTACATTCCATGTACAAAATTGAGTCTAGGAAAACTGGAAGTTGTAAAAAATCAAATGGAATGTATAAACATCAATATCCGAGGCATTAGTGAACTGAAATGGACTGACATTGGCCATTTGGAATCTGATGGAAGGAATACATAGAGTCCTTGTACCAAAAAGAAATGGTTGATGTTCAACCATTTCAACAGGCAGCATATGAGCAAAAGCCAATGGTAGTGAAAGAAGAAGTCCAAGGTACACTGAAGTCATTGGCAAAGAACAAGTCTCAAGGACCTGATGGAATATAAATTGAAATTTTTCAACAAACTGAGGTAACACTGAAGGCACTCACTCATCTATTCCAAGAAATTTGGAAGACAGCCATTCCAAAGAGAGATGACCTAACAGAATGCAGAAATCACTGGACAATATGATTAATATCACATGCAAGTAAAATTTTGTTAAAGATAACTAACACACAACTGCAACAGTATAGTCACAGGAAATTTCCAGAGGTTTAAGACATATTCAGATTCAGATGTGAAGTGAGAGATATCATTGCTGATGTCAGATGGATCTTGGCTGTACTTTATTGACTATCCAAAGCCCTTTGACAGTGTAGATCATGACAAGCTCTAGACAGTTTTGCAGAGAATGTGTATTCCATAACAATTGTGCTCATGAGGAACCTATACATAGACCTTGTTCTAACAGAACAAGACCATATTGAATGGTTTAAAATTAGGAAAGGTGTATGCCAGGGTTGTATTCTTTCACCATCCTTAGTCAATCTGTATGATGAGCAATAATTCGAGTAGCTGGATTATATGAAGAAGAATATGGCATCAAGATTGGAGGGAGACTCATTAACAACCTGAAATATGCTGATGATACAACCTTGCTTGCTGAAAATGAACAGAATTTAAAATACATATTGATGAAGTTCAAAGACCACAGCCTTAAGTATGGGCTGCACTTCAATGTAAAGAAAATAAAAATCCTCACCACTGGAGCAATAAATAATATCATGATAAACGGAGAAAAGATTGAAATTGTAAAAGAGTTTATTTGCTTGGGTCCACCATCAATATTCATGGGAGCAGCAGTCAAGAAATCAAACTACGTATTGCATATGGTAAATTTTCTGCCTAAGACAACTCCAAAGTATTCAAGAGCAAAGATATCAGTTTGAGGACTTAGGGGTTCCTGATCCAAGTCATGTATTTTCAATAGCCTCATAGGCATGTGAAAGTTGGACAATGAATAAAGAAGACCATAGAAGAATTGATGTATTTGACTATAACAACATTAAGATTTGGTCAAGCAAAGATGCCTATCAATATCTGTTTTGCTTTGTTCTTAACAGTAACCGATGAAGTTGTTGTTAGGTGCCATTGAGTTGGTTCTGACTCATAGAGATCCTGTGCAGGAGAAGAATATCAAAAGTACCAAGGACTGCCAGAAGAACTAGAAAATCTGTGCTGGAAGGAGTACAGTCAGACTGGTCCTAAGAAACCAAGATGGCAAGACTTTGTTTCTCATATTTCAAACACATTATCAGGAAGCACCAGTTCCTGGAAAAATACTTTATTTTCAGTAAAATGGAGGGTCAGCAAAAAAGAGGAAGGCACCCAGTGAGATTGAGTTAAAGTAGTAGAAGAAACAATGGGTTCAATCGTAAGGAAGGATTCAATTGTGAGGATGGGGAGGCCCTGGCAGTGTTTTGTTCTGTTGTGTGCATAGGGTCACTATGAGTTGGAACCCACTCAACGGCACCTAACAATAATCAAAACATGTCTCATATTCTCCTCTTCTCCTGGGAAAACAAAAGATAATTTATAGATAAGACAATGTGAGTTAACATTTCTCTTTCTAAAACAAAGTAGTCCTTCTAATAAAAGTAGAAAATAAAAGTTAATATTCCCAGTAAGCACTTCTTGACATCTTTATGGATTAACGGAGAATATAAAACCAGTTCTATATTTCTAGAAGGCAATATACTGGAAATATATTAATTTAAGAAAAACAATCATCATTTTAATTCAAATCCAGAACTTTAGAAAAGTATATTAGGAAGAAAGCAGAGGCCTCAGGGCCTATACTTAGTTTTAGTTCTTTATACTTTCTAGAATGTGTATTGTAACTGAATTTAGCCCTTAGAAATTTTTTTTTTTTTGGAGCAAAGCTTGACTGTTGATTCACAGGGCAAAATATCACCAAGCAAAACTATTTAGATCACAAACAATGAAATTAAAAACAAACAAGCAAACAGAAAAAAAAGCCCTTTAATCTTATTTATATTTTCTTTTGTTCTAAAGGAGCATGGCGCTGTAGGTTAAATTATTGGACCACAAGCTTGGTTTGAACCACTCAGTGGCACGTCACAATAACAAAGGAGCCTGGTGGTGAGCCCGTTATGGGTTAGGCTGTTAATTGCAAGGTCAGCAGTTTGAACTCAACAGCCACTCCCAGAGAGAAAGAGGAGGTTTTCTGCTCCCATAAAGATTTATAACCTTAGAGATACTAGGGAGCAGTCAGTTCTATTCTGTCCTATAGGATTGCTGTGAGTCAGAATAAACTTGATGACAGTCGGTGGGTATGGTTTTTCTAAAGATATCATTTCAACCAGAACAATATGTTGTGGTTGTTGTTGTTAAGTGCTGTCAAGTCGGTTCCGACCCATAGCGACCCTGTACAGGGTTTCTGAGGCTGTAAATCTTTATGGGAGCAGAATGCCTCATCTTTCTCCCGTGGAGTGGCTGGTAGTTTCGAACTGCTTGCTTTGAGGTTAGCAGCCCAATATATAGAACATGATAAAGTTGCCAAGGAGTCCTGGTGTGGCATTGCAGGATAACCACTTGACTGCAAGGTTGGTTTTAAACACAGGTCAGAGGTTCAAACTCACCAGCCGCTCCTCAGAAACCCTGTACAGGGTTGCTGTAAGAATTGATTAGACGGCACTTCATAACAACAGCAATAAATTTGCCTTCTCACCAGGGGATTATATGTACTGTTCAACCTCTACTCAATCTGTGTTTATTTGGCACAGCTTTCAGTTGCGTGGAAGCTCTGTTCTGTATCCATAAAGCAGTCATACTAATTTGGGGGCTGTAATAACAACCCAGGATCTTCAGAGCAGCGAGGTCTAACCACTACACTACCAGGTCTTGCTCCTACAAGATGGCGGATCAGTTAGACGTGTAGTGAGGAGCTCGGTCAACAACAACA
>NW_006408708.1:790279-790983 GCF_000296735.1 Chrysochloris asiatica
GGTTCTGACTCGATGGCATCTGACAACAACAACAACAACAATAGCCCAATCTAATCTTGCCTATATCTAACATAGCAACTCTCAGCTACTCAAACCCTGACTGAAGTATGTTTGAGAAATGAAATTGTCAATGTAATATGAGACTAGTAATAAAATAGTCTCATTCTGGCCCTGCTTTTATCACAATTTTCCCTTAAAAGTACTCCTTTGAAAAGGGCAAGGAGCCTCCGTTACACAGTGGTTAAGCTCTCAGCTGCTAAGTGAAAGGTTGGTGGTTTGAACAGACCAACCACATTGTGGGAGAAAGATGTGGCTGCCTGCTTCCTCAAAGTTAACCACTTTGGCAGCCCCGTGGGATAGTTCTACCCTGTCATAGGGAGCATTATGATAGGAACTGACTCGATGGAGAGGGATACAGTACTTATTGATGCTAACACAACGGTTTCTGTGGTGCAGTCTAGGCTGGGTAACCAGATACTTTAACTAGTTCCTCTTCTTGGCTTCCTCATAAGCCCTCTATTAAAAAAAAACACAATATTTGTGGCAAATATATATATACACAGTAAAACATTTCAATAATCTTCAAATGAATATGTTGAGTGATATTATATTATTATATTCATCTTTTTGTTCAACCCTGATACCTGTTCCAAACCCCTTAAGTCTTAGGTGTACATAGATGAGCTATTTTCTTTTTTTTTTAA
>NW_006408708.1:791688-800200 GCF_000296735.1 Chrysochloris asiatica
CTTCTTCTAGTTGAGCTCTGATCATCCAGTCATTGAAGCCAGGTCAAGTGGGTATTATCTGCAAGTGTGGGTGTTCTTGTGTATATGCCCTCTCTTCTTATCAGCATGAATCTTAGACTCTCTTCAGATTTTTTAAATCCTTTTTTCTGCTTGCTTTTCTATCTTAGCAGTACTGAAAGATTTGTCTTCTAGCTCACTGGTTCTGGCTTCCATCTCTTCAGTTCTATTCCTTTGCCCTTTCAGTGTATTGTCCATTTCTGATATTGTATTATTATCAATACAAAATTATTATCAATTATCTGGACATCTTTTTGCAGGTTTTGAATTGTTCCCAATGATGTATCTATCTTGTTTGATTGTTCCTGTAGCACTTTCCTGACTTCTTCCTTATTTTCCTCCACCCCTTTTTGGAGCATTTGAATTTGTTTCCATATCATTCTTCTGAATTCCTTCTCAGGAAGACCCAAAGCCTGCTTTTCTTCTACTGGAAAGTATGTGTCTGCTTCCAGTTCATTTGTCTCCATTACTCTTTTCTGTTTTTGGACATGTTTTGAGATTTTTTTGTTGTGTTTTCTTGGACATTTTCAGTAGTTAGGTGGGTTTTTAATGCTTAAATGGATGTATGTTGCTGTGTTGTTAAGCTTACTGAATGTCTCCTGGTGGATATGATCTGGAGATCGGCTTCCCTTTTTGTGTGTAATGCCTCGCAGCTGGTTTTAGCTCCTGTCCCAATGGTGGGATATTATGAGGAATGCTTTTAACTTGACTATATGGTCATGATTGCTGTCTTTTCTTGGGTAACGTAGGGAGAGAAAACTCCCACACCCAGGAAAAAAGTGTGACCAAAAGGACCAAAACCAGAAGCAATATAAAAGCAGAGACAAAAACTACCACTCAAAAACAAAAACAAAACTGTAGCTGACTGACCAGTAGCCTTGGCTTAGCAGGTCAGTGTGCATGCCCAGTAGAAATCTCCAGCAGTGGTGGGGGTGTCCACATGCTCAGGTCCCTCTTCTAGTCACCACTGTGGAGGTGCACAGATAGATATTGAGAAGCTAACGGGAGAAAGATTGTCCACTATTTTTATCTTAGAAGTCCAGTTACATATCTGCGTGTGCACAGCGTAATTCTTGAAATAGCTGCATCCTTATGTGTAGTAGTTGGTGTTGGCTCTTGCCTATTATGTTGGGTTTTTACAGAGTGTTCATATGGTTTGTCTTATGGCCAGACCTGCTTTTTTCTTGCTGGGTAGGCAGTAGTAAAGGGTCTTGTACAGATCAACTTTAGGGCTGGGCCCCAGAGTCAAAAGCAGCTGCCAAAGGATCAGCCTGTGGGACCAATGGGGATCCTCTGCTCTGTGCAGTGGGAAAACTGTGGGCTCAATGCTGGACCCTTTTGGGGGTACATACCCACCCACATGAAGGTGTCCAGGCTGGACAGAGAGGGTGAGATAGGGGAGAGGAGGAAGAAATGTGTAGAATCCCCCATACCTCTTTTTTCAAATGTCACTGCGTGGGTTTTAGGGCTGTATCACTGTGTCAGTCTGGCTGTGGCCCTGCCCTCTGAATTAACCCCTGGCAGGAGTGGCCGCAGGGAGAGACCTACATCCCAATTGATTCCAAAATCACAATATTTTCTTTTATACAGTGATTTTTCCACTGGTAGGTGCAGGAAACTGACACCCTGTACCGTATACTAGATCCAGAGCCCTGGAGCTGCTCCGTGGGTTTTTCTGCACCTCCCTCCATGGAGCCTTTCCTACCGGACTCTGCTTCTCCTGCCTCCAAAACCATGGGTCACCTCTCTTTGTAATGGGAAAAAATATGGATCTCTTCCAATCAGTTGCCCAGGTAACTGTCTTCCAAATTGCTTGGCATAGATGAGTGAGTGCTTCCCATGCCGCATCAGTTTGTCGAAATATTTCAATTTGTAATACACCAGATCTCTGAGTCTTGTTCTTTGCCAATGCCTTCAGTCAACCTTGGACTTCTTTCTTTAGTATCATTGGCTCGTGATCATATGTTAACGCTTGAAATGTCTGAATGTCGATCATTTCTTTTTGGTACAGTAATTGTGTAGTCCTTCCGTCGTTTTTTGATTCTTTCTTTTATCATTTAACATTTTGCCCATGTTATTTTTAAGTGCTGTAGAGTTGATTCCAACTCATAGCAACCCTGTATAGGGTTTCCAAGGAGTGGCTGGTGAGCTTGAACTGCTGACATTGTGGTTCAAACTGACCTTGCAGTCAGGAGTGTTAACCTGAAGCATCATAGCCGGACTATATTTTGTCCATTTGTTGTTAGGTGCCATCAAGTTGATACAGACCCATAGCGACTTTATGCACAGCAGAACGAAACACTGCCCAATCCTGGGCCAACCTCACTACTGTTGCCATGCTCAAGCCCATCGATGTTACCACTTGGCCAATCAATTTAATTGGGGGTCTTCCTCTTTTTCTCTGACTCTCCACCTTCCTTACCAAACATGATATCTTTCTCCAGCAACTGGTCCCTCCTGACAATATGTCTGAAATATGAGAGATGAAGTTTGGCCATCTTGGCCTCCAAGGAGCACTCTGGCTGCACTTCTTCCAAAACAGATGTATTGGTTCTTTTGGCAGTCCATGGCACTTTTAGTATTCTCCTCCAACACCACAATTCAAAGGCATCAATTCTTCTCTGGTCTTCCTTATTCACTACCTAGCTTTCATATGCATATTTTGTCCATAGAATCCTTGAATATATCAAGTCCAGGCTTGATTTTTTTCTTCAGTTCTTTTAGCTTGAGAAAAGCTGAGCATTTTCTTCCCTTTGGTTTTCTAATTCCAGGTCTTTGAATATCTCATTATAATACTTGACTTTGTCTTCTTGAATTGTCCTTTGAAATTTTCTGTTCAGCTTTTTATCTCATTTCTTCCATTTGCCATAGGATCTCTATGTGGGAAAGCATATTTCAGAGTCTTCTGATATTCATTTTGGTCATTTCCTTCTTTCTTGTCTTCTTAAGACCTTTTGCTTTCTTTCTGTAAAATGTTCTTGATGTCATCCCACAACTCTTCTAGTCTTTAGTCATTTGTGTCTAATTCATCAAATCTGTCTTTGAGATGATCTCTAAATTCAGGTGGGATATATTTAAGGGTATATTTTGGTTCTTGTGGACTTGTTTTAATCTTCTTCAAGCTTCAGCCTGAATTTGCATATCAATAGTGATGGCCCCTGGCCTTGTTTTAGGTGATGATATGGAGCTTTTCTACTATTTTCCCCCCATTGATATAGTCAGCTTGATTTCTGTGCATTCTGTTTTTCACCATCTTTTTAAAACGTTGTTTAAAAAAGGTTTTTGCAAAGAATAAGTCATTGGTGTTTTGGAAAAAGAGTAATAGCAGATATTTCTTTAAAACATCATTTAAGGCTAGATTTGCCTTTCTACTGCTGGAGAAAATATGACAACATAAATATTGCCAAGAGTTTGTAAGCAGGGAATGGACTTACCATCCTCATGATCTGCCAGGAGAGTCACCCTGGTAATGGGGAATTTGGCTCCAAGTTGTCCTCCCATTGTCAGGCTCAGTGAGACGCTGAAGGACTCCTCCTCTTCATAAAGGGAGTCATCAATGATCACCACACGGCAGGTCTTCTCAATCTCATCCTTGTCAAAGCGGAGGATACTGGTGTGGTCCTCTGGACGTGAAATGTAGTCAGAGAAAGACAAGTCTGTGGAAGGAATTGTGCCTGTGGCAGAACCTGCATGAATAAGAGAAAGAACAATGCAAGTGAGAAGGAAATGGACTTCCAAAGAGGAAACCTGATCCCTGCTGGTTCTTCAAACTATATCTAAATAATAGCTATCTAAACTATAAGGGTCGCTATGGGTCGGAACCAACTCGATGGCACTTAACAACAACAACAACAACAAACTATAAGGGACATTCATCTTACAGCAATAAATATTAACATTGTAATTAGAAAACTTTCAGATGCGACTTTGGTATTTTTGTAACCGAGATTTGGTGATCTTCAAATAGGAGCCAAGATTTAGTTACCTTTAAATAGGGGATATATTGGAGTTCCCAGGGTGGCGCTGTAGGTTAATGCACTGGATTGAAAGGTCTGTTCAAACCACAAGGTTGACGGTTCAAGCTGTTCCTCGGAAAACCTGGATAGCCTCACTATGAGTCGAAACTGACCCGAAGGCACTTAACAAAAACGGCAATATTGAACAATGGCAATGGTGGCTTAGACCTCTCAGCTTTCCTGTGGGAGACCTGGGTTCAATTCCTGGCCGACGTACTTCAAGTGCAGCCACCAGTCATATGTCACTGGAGCTTTGTCTGTTGCTATGATGTTGCACAGGTTTCAGTGGTACTTCTGAAAAAGCACCCCATGAAAATCATATGGATCTTAATGGTCTGATCCCATTATACATGGCGCCTCCATGAATCTGGGACTGATGCCATGACAATTAAAAGCAACAATATTGAATAAAACTTGTGGAAATTAGGGGCCAAATGAACTAAAGGATAAAATGATTCTAGGGCTGATTCTAATGTCCTATGTGAGAAAATTGAGATGCAGAGAAATTAGAATCAGGAAATTTATATAGTGATAATAGTATTGATTTTTCCTTTCCCCAGCACTGTACCTATGGCAAGGCTATGTGAGTAGCATCTATTTACTCTGACACCACCTCCTACCCCCACTACAGTTTCTTTCATTACACTATTATATTGTCACAAGTAGAAATTACTTGTTATTTCACAAGCCGTGCAGGATTGTGATCTCAGTTTAGATTTAATGCACTTTAAAATGTGTTATAATAATTTATATATTAAGATTTACCAATTTAATATGCACCATTTAATGAGTTTTGATAAACACGTATAGCTATGTAACCACCACCACAATTATAATATAGAACATTTTATTTTTTACTTTCCTACACCAGTATTTATTTAAAACACAAGTAAGCATTTCTCTTTCTGCAATGGCAAAAGGTTGAAATAATGCTGAACTTGAATCATTGACTAATTCAAGGGATTTAAATA
The DNA here is from genome assembly GCF_000296735.1 of Chrysochloris asiatica. Lineage (NCBI taxonomy): Eukaryota > Metazoa > Chordata > Mammalia > Afrosoricida > Chrysochloridae > Chrysochloris > Chrysochloris asiatica. The sequence continues at coordinate 796,733 of NW_006408708.1, forward strand.
TTAAACATAGTTACTTTTTAAATAAAACAAAAGAATAATGGTTATATACAAAAGAGATTTGGAACCTGTGATTCCAATAATGAAATGAGTAGAAAATCCGCTGTGAAGCTAGAACATTCCAACCGTTCTTTGGAGGGCTATTGTATAACATTCGGTCACTGAAGATAGATTGATAGAAAGGTGTCTATATATAAATTTCAAGTCATTTTTGCTTGTGCAGAATCATTCAGATCTTCCAAGACTGAATGAGTGATCCTGTGGCTTTCTTCCTTTTCCATGTTCCCAACAAGACTACAGGAAGTTCAACTCTTGATGAGCCAGCTGCTTACAACAACAGTTCCTTAGGAGCCAGCATGACAGGTGAGTCAGATTCCCCTAAGAGAAACACAATGGGCCACCTCCAGCAAAATACCAAAGTGGAGAATTCTTTTCTTTTTCCTTCTGGTTATGGACAGGATGTCTCCTTTCAAGATTATTATCCCCATCATACTTGTTTCTTCACATGTCTAAACCCTTGAGGTGATATGAAGGAGATCAACACTGAGAAAATATAATTGAATTCAGAAATGAAAATACAAAACTGTATACAATACCATACACCTCCAGAACATCTCAGTTCACTTGCTACAGTACAGGCCAGTATACTGCCTCAGTCTCTTGAAACAAATTTTCTATTTCTGGGATTCCCTGGAATTTGTTTCAGGGGGTCCCCTGAGGCACTTTAAAGCCTTAAAACATGTTAGTAATAATAAATTAGCTATTGCTCTTAGAGGCTTACAGAGCAGCAAAAGCATCAAAATCAGGGTCCAAGTTATGCCCAGATTACCAGCTTCCTGAGCTCCTCAGCCCTCTCTAAAGCTTAAGGTGAGTCTCTAAATACATTTAAAAAGACATACATACAATTTAACACAGAGTGGATTTTTTTGTTTAGTGGTAGCATGAAGTTTGGTCCCTAATGGTAGCAGCTGTTTTCATCCTTTCAAATTCAGATATTAAGTATATTAAAACAATACATAACAGAAATACCACAACAAAGGAAACAGAAAAATGAGAAACCAAAACTGACAAACACCTCAAGGAATCACTAGTTCTCTCTCACCCTTTCACTGGGATCCTCCTCTCAGAATATAGAACATTTTTAGCCTTCTGCCAAAGCTGACTTGTATTCCATTAAAATCTATCCCTTTTCTCCACTGTCAGCCCCTGTCAAACACTGCTTTTTATCTTTATTGACTTGCCTTTTGTTTGTTAGAATTTCATGTTCTCAGTGGAATCATATAGTCCACAGTTGTTTTTTTTGGTCTGGTTTCTTTCACTTAGCACAATGCTTTTGAAATTCAGCTGTGTAGTTGCATGTATCAGGACTCTGTTCTTTTCATTGCTGAATAGTGTTCCATTGGAGTCTTGATGTGGTACTGTAGGATGAGCACTGGACTGCTAGCCACAAGGTTGATGGTTCAAACCCACCAGCTGCTCCTTGGAAATCCTATGCAGGGTCGCTATGAGTCAGAACTGACTTGATGGCACTTAACAAAAACAAAGTGTTCCATTATATGGACATGCCATAATTGGTTTATTTATCCAGTTGAAGAACATTGGTATTGTTTCTAGTTTTTAGCTATTCTGGAAAATGTTACTATGAAGGTTGTAGTACAAGTCTTGGAGTGGGCATATAATTTTATTTACCTTGAGTAAATATGTAGGAATTGGATTTTGGAATTCAGTGCATTCTTTTTTACAGTATAAAAGTGTATTAGCACACAGGTTTAAAGCTAAAAAGACAAAAAGTAGTTGTAGTAATAAGAAATGGTTTCGGTAGAACAAAGACTATGCGAAATAGCTCAATATACTAAATAAGCAGTTTTTAGAAATTGTTAATATTTCTTACCACATGTCTCCCTGATAAGAAGTGATGGAAAATGAGTGGAATTCTGAACTGAACGACCTAGTCTCATGAGGGTGTTTCTTGCAAATAGGATATGCTTGTATACACAAAAACATCAGTGTCTGACGTATTGTCAATAGGAATGCACCTAACTTTGAGTTGGCATCTGTGGCTATGTTTTGCATGTATATATATATGTTGTTGTTGTTGTTAAATACCGTTGAATTGGTTCCGACTCATAGGGACCCTGTATAGGGTTTCTGAGGAGCTGATCCTACAGCACCACACCAAGAGTCCATGCTTTGAAGATATACATTTTATTGCTGTTGTTTAGTGCCATTGAGTTGGTTCCAACTCATAGCAACCCTATCTATATAGGGTTTCCAAGGTGTGATTGGTGGGTTTGAACTTCCTACCTTGTGGTTCCCAGTCCAGTGCTGATCCTACAGTGCCACACCAGGAGTCTGAATGTATACATATAGCTTGTTAAAAAATGAAACTAGTTTCCAAATTTATCTCAGAGGCTATAATCAGAAAGGTATGTTGTTGTCAAGTGCCATCAAGTTGATTCCAACCCATAGTAACATTTTATAGGGTTTCCAAAGAGTGACTGATGAGTTCGAACCATCTACTTTGTGGTTCAAAGCAACTTTGCAGTCCAGCTCATTAACTCACAGCACCACAGAAAGATATAGGGTCACAAAATGTTCTAGGATGACTTTCCAATATAATGACTTTTAAAAACTGTTGTACTTACCATGAGTTGACTGACTCATGGTGACCTATGTGCTCATAGAACAGAATATTGCCCATTGCAATGCCATCTTCGTGACCTTTGGTATATTAGAGTCTCTTCTTGTGTCTTCTGGGTTAATCCATCTCATGAAAGGTTTTCCTGATTATTGCTGACCCTCTACTTTCCCAACCACGATGTTCTTTTCTAGCAGTGATGACATTTCCAAAATATTGGAGATGAATCTTGCCATCTTCACTTTTAAGGAGCATTCTGACTGTACTTCTACTAAGACTGATTTGGTCATTCTTCTGGTAGTCCATGGTATGAAGGGGTTTCAAAAAGTTAGTGAAAATATTTCATTCTATTTTTCCATAAAATTTTAAGGTCACCTTATATATTCCATGGTCCTAGCCATATGGAACACCATAATTTCAATGTACCAATTCTCTTGTGTCTTCCTTTTTTATTGAAGTTCAAAGTGAGCATTTTGTTATTCTGGCAACTGAAAAAAAAACAAAAAACTTATACCTGGAGAGACGGATGAAAATCAAAAATTTTAATCATGTTTGATAAGGTGGAGGGTCAGAGAAAAAGAGGAAGACCCCCAGTGAGATGGATTGGCAAAGTGGCAGCATCAATGGACTCAAGCGTGGCAACAATTGTGAGGTTGGCCCAGGACTGGGTCGTGTTTCATTCTGTTGTGCATAGGGTCACTATGAGTTGGTACTGACTTGATGGCACCTAATAACAACAACAACAAAGGGCAGAAACTGTTAAAAAATGAACAGGTACCAGGGAGCTATCAATAGGTGGGGAAGCTAACCAAGTTCCAGTACCAGCCTGAGTT
>NW_006408708.1:800390-802876 GCF_000296735.1 Chrysochloris asiatica
GTTGTTAAGTGCTATTGGGTCAGTTCAGATTCATAGTGACCCTGTATAGGGTCTCCAAGGCTGTAAATCTTTGCAGGAGCAGAAAGCCTCATCCTTCTCTTGTATAGGTGCTGGTCGGCTTAACCACTGACCTTGTGGTTGGCAATCCAGCCTAAGCACCACACTAGGCTAGAAATCCAAAGTCAGAGTGCCAGCTCTGGAGAAAGGTCCTTGTCTCCTTTCAACATCTGTAGGCTCAGCATTCCTTGGAGATCCCATGTGTCTTGGCATCAATCTTTCCCTGGGAACAATTACTCATTCTGATTTATTTAAGAGTTGTTGTTGTTGATGATGATGGTTGTGTGCCATGGAGTCGGTTCTGACTCAATGATCCTGTGTAGGGTTTCCAAGGCTATAAATCTTTATGGCAGCAGAAAGCTTCATCTTTCTCCCACAGAGCAACTGGTAGATTAGAACTGCTGACCTTGTGGTTAATTTTTTAACAGTTTCTGCCCTTTGTTGTTGTTGTTATGCTACTTAGACTGCTTATTTAAGAGCTAGACATTCATAAAGGACTAGATGTTGGAGAGTAACTTTTATATTTTCTCAAGTTGTCAGGGATGCACAATATTGACATGGGAGGCAGCGTGGAAAAAAAGATCCTTGTCAAAACTTCATATTTAGTGCTTCAGGATAAATATTAAAGAGAATATATGCACTAGAGCTAATACTACCTTTATTAACTCCATTTCCTAATAGATTTCTCCTAATGGATGACAAAAAGTATTTATCATAGTTTATGAAACAAATGCACAAATGCAATTGGGATTTTCTCCTTTTCTGTACAATTTTTCTTATTTTAGTTGACTGATCCATTGGTTGAAATTGTTGTTAGGTGCTGTAGAATTGGCTCCAACTCATAGTGACCTTACGTATAGTAGAAGGAAATGGTGCCCAGTCCTGCCTCATCCTCATCATCACTGGCATGTCTGATCCAACTGTTGCAATCACTGTGCCAACCCATCTAATTGAGATGCTCTTTATCTTTACACTTTACAAAGCATGAAGTCCTTCTCCAGAGACTGGTCTTAGTTGATGACATGTCACAAATTAATATGCTTAAAATGTGAGAAAATCTTAACAACACATAAAAGATAATGAGTACAGAATGATTTTCCATTAAGAGCAGGCTTCTTAACAACTACAATGGAAGCCAGAAGATAGCAGACTAGTAACTTCAAAATACAGGGAGAAAATAGCTGTCAATCTTAAATTTCAGGAATGGGGCTGAAGTAAACACATGTTCTGATAAACAAAATACTGAGAGAATTTATCACCAGCAGACCTATAGAAAAGGAACCACTAAAGAATATACTCCAGAAAGACTTACTTAAAATGATCCAGAAAAACCCTTTGAGATGTATGACATCATTTTTAAAGACCTCTAAAACAAACAACTAAACACAGTGAATAATTTTTAAGACGTAAAGAAAAGAGAAAGCTATCTATCTAAATGTGCTTGGAATCCTCTCAGAATATGCTTTCTACCTTCTTCAGAGTGTCCATTCTGAGAAGTGGGGCTGGGTCCATAGATTGTGGTTAACCACACAATCCCTTTCAACTGGAAAAAGTTAATTATTTAAAAACCTCAGCATATTTGTCTTGGGGCTTACCAAAAACCACAGGATGATTCAGTGTTATTGCTGTTCTTTGATTTCAGGTTCTGTGGTCAGCTCCTTATTAGCTGTTTCTTCTAATAAGAGCAGCTTCATGACAAGATAGTAACGCACGAGAAGAAAAAGATGGAAGACATCTATGTTGCAAATAAAACAGGGCCAACTATATGAAGAAAAGTCAGTATCAGGATTGGGGAAAGACTCATTAAAACTTGCAATGTGTAGATGAAATAACTTTGCTTGCCAAAATTGAAGACAATTCGAAACACTTACTGAAGGTCAAAGACTATGCTGACGTTTTTGTTTTGGGTTTTTCCTGATGATCTTTCTTTGAAGATGTATCTTCTGTCACTCTAGCTGTTCCAGGCTGGTCTGCTTGTCCTTGCTAGTGTGAATGTCTCACCTCAGAAGGTTCTGGATGGGACTCAGGATTTTACCTAAGGTCCTATACACTGCAAAGGCTTTGCAAGAAGCCTATTTCACTGGGCACGTTCTAGAACCCCTTTTAGGTATTCCAGTCAGTTATAGGTTGAAGACAGGCTTACAAGTTTTCTCTAATCATGTTTCCCAACATTCCTTTCTTTCCCATTCAAGTGTCTATTTTACAATAGTAGGCAAGGAAACCAATATTCATAAGACAATTAAGCATCTTAGTATTATTTTCCCTCTTCAAACTATGCCTAGATCCCTGTATCACAGAGCCCTGTTGTTCCAACTTTGAGCCTGCATCACTATTTACCTCTGTCTCACTTAGGCCATGCTAACCTGTCTCAGTGTTCCCCTATTTATCTTGTTCTTCCACCTCCTCCCTCTTCTTGTATTGCCCTTCCC
>NW_006408708.1:803766-805675 GCF_000296735.1 Chrysochloris asiatica
TTTTTTTTTGGCTGGATAGTGTACTTTATTGATGGTACATGACAAGACTGGGCTCTCTAAAGCCCCTCCCCTTCTCCAGGGGGTCTGGATGGAAACAGGATGGGAGTTTCTCTGTGTGTAGGGGGATTACAGTTGGGGTAAGGACTCCCAGAGCAGCTGAGGGCCTCTCTCTTCCTCTAGTGCTGTTGCTGGGGCTGGTGGTCCAGGGAGCTCTTATTCTTTGGAGGCCATGTGGACCATAAGATCCACCACCCTATTGCTATAGCCGAATTCATTGTCATACCAGGAAATAAGTTTGACCAAGTGGTCATTGAGGGCAATGCCAGCCCCAGCATCAAAGGTGGAAGAGTGGGTGTCACTGTTAAAGTCACAGGAGATGACCTGGTCTTCAGTGTAACCCAGGATGCCTTTTAGGGGTCCATCTGATGCCTGCTTCACCACCTTCTTGATGTCATCATATTTGGCAGCTTTCTCCAGGCGGCAGATCAGGTCCACAACAGACACATTAGGAGTAGGGACACGGAAGGCCATGCCAGTGAGTTTCCCATTCAGTTCAGGGATGACCTTGCCCACAGCCTTGGCAGCACCAGTAGATGCAGGGATGATGTTCTGGGCAGCCCCACGGCCATCACGCCACAGTTTCCCAGAGGGCCATCCACAGTCTTCTGGGTGGCAGTGATGGCATGGACTGTGGTCATGAGTCCCTCCATGATGCCAAAATTGTCATGGATGACCTTGGCCAGGGGGGCCAAACAGTTGGTGGTGAAGGAGGCATTGCTGACAATCTTGAGCGAGTTGTCATACTTCTCATGGTTCACGCCCATCACAAACATGGGGGCATCAGCAGAAGGGGCAGAGATGATTACCCTTTTGGCACCACCCTTCAAGTGAGCCCCAGCCTTTTCCAAGGTTGTGAAGACACCGGTGGACTCTACAACATATTCAGCACCAGCATCAATCCACTTGATGCTGGCAGGATCTCACTCCTGGAAGATAGAGATGGGCTTCCCATTGATGATAAGTTTCCCGTTCTCAGCCTTGACAGTGCCATTGAACTTGCCATAGGTAAAATCATACTGGAACATATATACCATCTAGTTGAGGTCAATGAAGGGGTCGTTGATGGCAACAACCTTTACTTTGCCAGAGTTAAAAGCAGCCCTGGTGACCAGGCGCCCAATACGACCAAATCTGTTGACTCCGACCTTCACCATCTTGTCTCAGGGATGCGGCTGGTACTGCAAGAGAAGCTGCAGCTGCCTGTCGAATGGGGAGGAGCAGAGAGCCTCCCCATTGCCTTCTTGCCTGCATGGTTTCTGTTGAGAGATCTGAGTTTTGCTTGCCTTTGTATGTTACACTTCTTTTTCTCTCTAGCCACTTTCAGGATTCTGGCCTTATCTTAGATTTTGGAGAGCTTGATTATGATATGTCTTGGTGATTGTCTTTTAGGGTCTATCCTTCCTGGGGTTCGTTGAGCTTCTTGAATACTTATCTTTTCGCTTTTCAGGATGTTTGGAAATTTTTCTTCCAGAAGCTCTTCAACTATCTCCCTTGTGGATTTGTGTGATTCTTCCTGTTCCAGAATGCCAATAATTCTTATGTTATTCCTCTTCATGTTGTCCAACATGAATCTTAGGCCTTCTTCAGATTTTTTTTTTTATCCTTTTTTCTGTTTGCTTTTCTATCTTAGTAGTGTTGAGAGATTTATTTTCTAGCTCATTAGTTCTGGCTTTTATCTCTTCAATTTTACTCCTTTGCCCTTTCAGTGTATTGTCCATTTCTGATATTCTATTATGAATCATTTGGACCTCTTTCTGTAGGTTTTGAATTATTTCCAATGCTGTATCTATCTTATTTGATTGTTCCTGTAGTGCTTTCCTGACTTCTTCCTTATTTTTCTCAACTCCAT